>NC_084838.1:8729467-8886967 GCF_033115175.1 Lepus europaeus | reverse complement strand
AACAAAGGAGAATCAAAGAATTTGTATACTCATCTTTAAAACCACCATAGGGACTAAAGAAATACTGAAGAGAAAACCCAGCTGGATCAATTATTAAAACATCAATGGGTGTTTGATTTTCACTGAATTCCCCAATTCCCAGCCAAGAGTCCTATTTGCTTCCTAGCCTCAGGGGAGGTTTGGGTTTGTTTTGTGAAAATGTGAATTCCGGGACCAGCTTCGAGGTTTAGCCACCACCTGAAATGCCAGCATCCTACATAGGCTGCTCCACTTCCAATCCAGCTCCCTGCTACTGCACCTGGGAGAGCAGCAGAGGATGACCCAAGTGCTTGGGACCCTGCTACCCATATGGGAGACCTGGAAAAGGCTCCTGCCTTCTGGTTATGGCCTGGCTCTGCCCTAGCCGGCTGTTGCATTTATTTGGGGAGTAAACTAGCAGATGGAGAATCTCTCTGTCTCTCCTCTCTTTCTACAGCTCTGCCTTTCAAATAAATAAACAAATCTTTAAAAAGGAAGGAAGGAAGGAAGGAAGGTCCATGTCTTGTAGGAAAGCCATATGTTTAGGTTAGAGATACACAATTTCTAGAATAACAAATAAAAAAATCAGTTCTATCACCTGTTTACTTTTTTTATTTTTTTAATAACTTCCTTCCCTGTCATGGAAGAAAACTGTCTCTCTTTTTTTTTTTTTTTTTGACAGGCAGAGTTAGACAGTGAAAGAGAGAGAGACAGAGAGAAAGGTCTTCCTTCCATTGGTTCACCCCCCAAATGGCCGCTACGGTCGGTGCTGTGCCAATCCAAAGCCAGGAGCCAGGTGCTTCTTCCTCTTCCTGGTTTCCCACGTGGGCGCAGGGACCCAAGCACTTGGGCCATCCTCCATTGCCCTCCAGGTCCACAGCAGAGAGCTGGACTGGAAGAGGAGCAACTGGGACTAGAACCCGGCGCCAATATGGGATGCTGGTGCTGCAGGCAGAGGATTAACCAAGTGAGCCACAGTGCCAGCCCACCAGTTCACTTGATTTCTCAATAGACTCAGTCATAATTGGTTTTATAGATTACCCCTATGTCAGGATCTTATCCCAACTGTGTGCTACTCAACTTTTATCAAAAGGTTAAAGAAGGAGCCGGCACTGTGGTGCAGTGGTTTAAAGCCCTGGCCTGAGGGGCTGGCATCCCATATGGGCGACAGTTTGAGTCCCAGCTGCTCCTCTTCCAATCCAGCTCTCTGCTATGGCCTGGGAAAGCAGTAGAAGATGGTACAAGTGCTTGGGCCCCTGAAGCCATGTGGGAGACCTGGAGGACGCTCTTGGCTCCTGGCTTCAGATGGCACAGCTCTGGCCATTGTGGACATCTGGGGGGTAAATCAGCAGATGGAAGACCTCTCTGTCACTACCTTTCTCTGTAGCTCTTTCAAATAAATAAAATAAATCTTAAAAAAAAAAAAAGGCTAAAGAAGAGAAATTACATTTATGGAAAATTATTGAAGGACACAGTTTATAATCTACTTCCAGACTTGTTGCTTTCAAAATTATCTTGGCCGGTGCTGCGGCTCACTACGCTAATCCTCCACCTGTGGCGCCGGCACACCAGGTTCCAGTTCCGGTCAGGGCGCCGGATTCTGTCCCAGTTGCTCCTCTTCCAGGCCAGCTCTCTGCTATGGCTCAGGAGTGCAGTGGAGGATGGCCCAGGTCCTTGGGCCCTGCACCCGCACGGGAGACCAGGAGGAAGCACCTGTCTCCTGCCTTCGGATCAGCGCGATGCGCCGGCCGCAGCGCACTGGCCGCGGCAGCCATTGGAGGGTGAACCAACGCCAAAAAAAAAAAAAAAAAAAAAAAGGAAGACCTTTCTCTCTGTCTCTCTCTCACTATCCACTCTGCCTGTTAAAAAAAAAAAAAAAAAGAATATACACATTCATGCACAAAGTAGAAGCAGGGCCTACGAGCCAGCCTGCTTATCTTTCTCTGGCCACTCCAGGCTCCCCACCCCCCAGAGAGCCCTTGAATGAGTCCCAGGGGATCTCTGGGCTCTCTTCAAATACCCTTGCAAAATCTATGCTCGACTCTTCCAGGTTTTATTCCTGAATAGAATATTACCATGAAAATGCTGCAAACCTTGACCACGCTATCTTGGTGGCTGCAGGATGTGTTGTCCCAGCACTGAATGCCGGCATGGCGCCCTCGGCTTTCACCGACACGTGCTACCAGAAACCATCCCCAAAACCACTGCATTCGATGCAGATGGTGCTGAGGCAAACGCCATCACAGAGGTTCTCCCGTGTCTCAGCAGCAATTAGAAAACGTCTGCCCAGCTTTCCACAGAACCACCTCTAGAATACCTCAGTGTCTCACCAGAGTACAGAGATCTCTCTCGGAGAAAAACCTAACACCTCAAAGATAAAGCACAGCAGCCTGTTTCGGCACCGTACCACTCTAACATTCCATCTCTGGCATTTCATTCAACATGCTCTCCCGACGCTATTTCATTCGTGTTCACGACTTAGATCACCTCTAAATCTGTACCCCAAGTCCTAATCTCTCTTCTCAGCAGCAAATCCGTATTTTTTATTTCTTTAGTTACAGATGGTTCATTCAAGACCTTACACTTAATAGAACCAAAAATAAACTCATACTCTTACCCCTCCAACTTGATTTTGCTCCCACATATGCTGTCTGGATGAAAAATGCTCCCACTCAATCTATTATTCAAGTTAAAACCCCCTCAAGAAACTGTTAGGAAAATAAACAAGCCATAGTCGGAATAAAACATCTCCAAAACACATACCAGGTAAAAAACTATTTCTAGAATATATAGAGAATTCTTATAACTAGATAAGAAGACAGGCAACTGATAAAATAATGAAATGTGGGAAATTTGACACATCATAGAATTTTTTTAAGATTTATTTATTTATTTGAAAAGCAGAGTTATAGAGAGAGAAAAGGAGACACAGAAAGACATCTTCCATCCACTGGTTCATTCCCCAAATGGCCACCATGACCAAGGCTGGAGCAAGCCAAAGCCAGGAGCTCATTCCTTGTCTCCCACGTGGGTACAGGAACCTAAGCACTTAGGCTGTCCTCTGCTGCTTCCCTAGGGGCATTAGCAGGGAGCTGGATGGGAAGTGGAGCAGCCAAGACTTGAAATAGAGCCCATATGGGACACGGCAACGCAGGCTGTGGTTTAACCTGCTGTGCCACAGTGGTATCCCCAGAAATTTTATGAATAACAAATTAATTATGTAAAACTACTCAAAATCATCAGCATCAGAGATAGACAAATTAATGCCACAGGCTATGTGCCTCTAAACACCCTCCAAATGGCAATCAGCGGTGCTGGTTTCAAGAGTACATGTGTGTTTCACAACTCGTCACACTGCACAGTCTAGATATGTGCAGCCCACTGTTATGTCAGCAATACCCCAATAAAGTGGTTTAAAAGAGAAAGTATGACAATACCAAATATTGGTGAGGATATGGAATAAATGATAGCAGGATGCAATATGGAAAAAAATCTGGCAATTATAAAAATACATACTTGCCCTAAAACCCAGCAAGTCCACTCCTGGTCATTCACTCAGAGAAATGGAAACACGTGTTTGAACAGACCTAACTCAAATGTTCCTAACAGTTGTCTTCAGATTAGCCAAAAGCTGGAAACAAGCCAAGCAGCCATCAACTGGGGAACAGATATAAACAAGTGGTGGTACAATCAGACAATGCAATGCTCTTCAGCAATAAAAAAAGAATAAACTACAATTATAAACGATAATGTAGATGAATCCCAAAAGCATTATGCCAAGTGTTAAGAAGGCAGACATAAAAGACTGCTACATGATTTCATTTATATGAAATTCTGGAAAGGTAGTGATAAAAATAAAGATCAGAGGTGGGAGTCTGGCGCAGCACTGAAGATGATGCTTGGGTAGCAGTCCCAGTTCCAACTCCAGCTTCCTGCTCGTGTGCACCCTGTGGGGGAGGTGAGTGATGGCCCAAGTACTTGGACACCTGCCACTCATGTGGGAGAGTGGGACTGAGTTCCTAGTTCATGGCTTCCGCATGCCCAGCTCTGGCTGTTGTGGGCATTCGGGGAGTGAACCAGTGGACTAAGGATATCTCCCTGTCTCTCTGCCTTTCAATAAAAATTAAAATAAATAGGGGCTGGCATTGTGGCATAATGGGTTAAGCCTCATGTCTCAGCAGTTCCACTTCCAATCCAGCTCCCTGCTAATGCACCAGGAAAAGCAGCAGAAGATAGTCCAAGTCCTTGGGCCCCTGCACCCACGTGGGAAACTCAGATGAAGCTCCAGGCTTCTGGCTTTGGCCTGGCCCAGCCCCAGTCTTTGTGGCCATTTGGAGAGAGAACCAGCGAATGGAAGATTTCTCTACTTTTCCCTCCTTCTTTCTCTGTAACACTGCCTTTTTAATAAATAAAATAAATCTTTTTAAAACATGAAAATACAGGACCGAAGTTGTGGTATAGCAGATAAAGCCACTGCCTGCAATGCTGGCACCCCATATGGTGCCTATTCACACCCTGGCTGCTTCACTTCTGATCCAGCTCACTGTTCATGTGCCTGGGAAAGCAGTGGAGGATGACCCAAGTGCTTGGTATCCTGCTACCTATGTGGGAGACCTGGAGGAGGCTCCTGCCTCCTGGTTTCAGCCTGACCCAGCCCCAGTTGGCCCATGCAGCTCTTTGAAGAGAAAACCAGCAGATGGAGAGTCTCTCCCTCTCTCTCTTTCAAATAAATAAACAAACCTTGTGGAAAAGAATAAAAACAATTTTTAAAAATGAAACAAACTCCAACGGTTGTGAGTCATGACCACAAGGGAACCCTGGCAATACGGGGTTGGAGGGCCGTTGCTGTGGTGTAGTGGGCTAAGCTTCCACCTGTGGCGCCACAATCCCATATGGGCGTCGGTTCCAGTCCCAGCTGTTCCACTTCCAATCCAGCTCTCTGCTATGGCCTGGGAAAGCAGTAGAAGATGGCCCAAGTCCTTGGGCCCCTGCACTTGTGTGGAAGACCCGGAGGAAGCTCCTGGCTCTTGGCTTGGGATCAGCTCAGCTCTAGCTGTTGTGGCCATCTGGGGAGTGAACCAGAGGATGGGAGAACTTTCTCTCTGTTTCTCTCTCTCTCTGTAACTCTACCTCTCAAATAAATAAATAAAATCTTTGAAAAAAAAAAAATATGGGGTTGTAGGACAGCAGTAGTAATGTTCCTGTATCATGACTGCAGGGGCAACCAGTTACAGATTACACAACTGAACACAGCAGTCGAAACGCTTCAAACTGAGTGCTGAAAATTACTGTATGCAAATAACACCTAATAAAGCTGATTTTTAAAAAGACTAGAAGGTAGGGATAGTGCTGTGGCACAGCAGGCTAACGCCAACATCCTACATGGGCGACGGTTTGAGACCTGGCTGCTCCACTTCCAATCTAGCTCTCTGCTATGGCTTGGGAGAGCAGTAGAAGATGGCCCAAATCCTTGGGGCCCTGCACCTGCATGGGAAACCCAGAAGAAGCTCCTGGCTCCTGGCTTCTGATCGGTGCAGCTCCAGCTGTTGTGGCCAACTGAGGAGTGAACCAGCAGATGGAAGACCTCTCTTTCTCCCTCTTTCTCTCTCTGTGTAACTCTGACTTTCAAAAAAATAAACAGATCTAGAGAAAAAAAAAAAAAATTTAAGCAGATGACAGTAACAGGTATCATTTCCTGAGTCGTCACTGCATGTTCCACGTCCTTCACATGCATTAGTCCATCGAATCATCTCAACTGCCACCCACAGAGGGATGACGGCCCACTCTGTAGGAGGCACCGCTCTAGGTACTGGGACGACAGTAGTAAAGGAAGCAGACAAAAACCTCCACATGCACCACGTTGATGTTTAGAAGACAGGACGGATTCTACAAGGTGGATGCTACCACTACTGCATTCTGCAGAGGAGCGAACAGGTTCAGAGGCTGATACTGTGCCCAGGAGCCCAAAGCTAGCACTGGGAGAGCTGAGACTCTCACTCTTGCCCAGGAGCTCCCAGCCCGAGTGAATTCTCAGATCCAGAGGCTGTCCTGGGGGGTGCAGGATGTTCCACTGCACTCCTGGCCTCTATCCACAAGACGCCCCAAGCTGGAACAACCCAAGAAGTCTCCATTGTTAAATGTGCCCTAGCAGGCAGCCTCCACCCGTCAGCTGGAAGCATTGCTTAGTCTGGCATCCACACCTCACACTGGCCTGGTGTGGGGCCTAAACTTGGCTCATGAAGACTTCATCTTTGGGCAGTTTACATCCAGGCTCTCCGTCATTTCAGCAGTCACACCACCAACTCGATTAATCTTCTGAGCCTTCAGGGACTACAGGACTGTCTATGGAAACTGCCCTCTCTGTCAGTATACAAAATTACTATTAACCTTTGTATGTACTGTATACAGTATATAACAGTATATATACTTTGTATACACTGTATACTATTAACCTTTGTGTATACTGTAACAACTTTGTATATTCTGTATACAAAGTTGTTACACTATCTCTTACATCAGTGTCTGTCTTCCCCACTAATTTATGAGTTTTTTCCCTGCAGGGCCCACATCTCACTCATGCCTAAAACCCCACAGCCAAGAACCAGAAAGCATTCAGATGTTTCCCAACCAAATGACATATACCATCAAAGTGATGCTTGGATTCTTCACCAAAAAAAATAATAATAGTAAAAGCCCCCAAATAATACAATAAAGCTCTCAATGTAAATTCTTTCCAAATGGGACTGCTGCTGTGGCACAGTGGGTTAAGCAACTGACTGTGGTACCGGCATCCCATGTGAGCACCAGTTTGAGTCCCAGTTGCTCCATTTCCGATCCTCCTCCCTGCTGATGGCCTGGAAATGCAGTGGAGGATGGCCCAAGTCCTTAGGCCCCTGTACCCATGTGGGAGACCCAGTAGAAGCTGCCTCTCAAATAAATAAATAAATCTTTAAAAAAAAAAGGTTATTTCCAAACACACAGGCCTTGTTCCCAACAGGTTCTGAAAAGATTCTCTTAACTCATAACCCAAACATTATTCACAGATACACTGAAGTCTTCAGAATTTTCCAAAAACACATAGAACTCACGTTCCCTAATCTTGAAGCTCCTTTCGGTCCAGTACAATTTATCCCGGGAGTTAAACAGTTCCATGCTATTTTGGATCACCCGAGCCTCACTGTATACTAACTCCTCTTGCCACCAATTTATTGACTGGCTCACTAATTATTAAGTTCCTACTCAGTAATGTTTTCAAAAGATAACACAGCCACTAACTAATATTTATTAAAACAAATGATTTCTCACCAACTACTCTAAAATCATACTTTAGCAAGCGCTTTCCAAAATATAATAGAATATATAATAGTCAACAACTCTGCACAGCAGCCAACTTGAAGGGGTTGTTTATTAAATGGCTCCCTTTAATACACAAACCCATCCTGAAGTGTTCACCAGACAGATATATCATTTGATATCGAAATTTCTATGACTACAATATGAAATTGACACACTGTATGTCAGAAAGTTTGGATACAACCATAACATTCTTTAAAAAATAGCTCATTGCAACTATATTTTTTAAATAATTTCTTTTTGTAAAAAATTTTTTTTATTTCTTTGAGAGGTAAAGTCACAGACAGAGAGAAGGAGAGACAGAGAGAAAGGTCTTCCAGCCATTGGTTCACTCCACAAATGGCTGCAATGGCTGGAGCTGGGCTGATCCAAAGCCAGGAGCCGAGATTCCTCTGGGTCTCCCATGTGGGTGCAGGGGCCCAAGCACTTGGGCCATCTTCTACTGCTTTCCCAGGCCATAGCAAAGAGCTGGATGGGAAGAGGAGCAGCTGGGACACCAAACCAGCACCCATATGGGATGCTGGCACTGCATGTGGTGGCTTAACTCACTGTACCACAACACTTGCCCATCTTTAGGGTCTTAACTGGTCATTTTATTTTCCGTTCTTAAAACAATCTCAGAACTATTTTTGAAAAAAATCTTGGTCCTGCCCAACAGACCTTTAAAAATGGATGCTGGGACCAGTGCTGTGGTGTAGTAGGCTAAGCCTCTACCTACAGTGCCAGCATCCCACATGGGTACCAGTTCATATCCTGGCTGCTCCTCTTCCAATCCAGCTCTCTGTTATGGCCTGGGAAAGCAGCGGAAGATGGCCCAAGTGCTTGGGCCCCTGCACCCACATGGGAGACCCAAAGGAAGCTCCTGGCTCTGGATCAGCCCTGCTCTGGCCATTATGGCCATTTGGGGAGTGAACTAGCTGACGGAAGACCTTTCTCTGTCTCTTCCTGTCTCTGTCAGTAACTCCACCTCTCAAATACATAAATAAATCATAAAAAAAAAGTCTGCCAGCTATCCATTGCAAACTCCAGACTTGACTAGGATCTGACCTGAATCAGCCTTGCAGAACACAGAACACATGCTCTCATGATTCCTGGCTGAGACCTCGAGCTGTTTTAAACTCATTGTTGTCTGGATGCTAATCGAAACTTGGTTATGAGAAATATTCTGATAACTGTTTAAGGACTCATTCACACAATGATTCAATAAACGTTTTTTTCCCATTTTATTTGAAAAGACACAAGAGAGATATCATCCATCTACTGGTTCCCTCCCCAGATTCCTACAGCAGCCTGCGGTGAGCTAGAGTCAATCCGGGTCTCCCACACGAGCCATCATCTGCTGCCTCCCAGGGTGAGTGTTTACAGGAAGCTGGAGAGCAGTACAGTAGCTAGAACTTGGACCAGGTACTCCAATATGATACAGGTATCCCACAGGGTGACTTAGCCATTGTACCACACACCTGGCCCCAGTAAACCACCTACTAAGCATCAGGCACTCCTCCAGGTGCTGGGGACAAGCAGTGAACAAAACACCCATAACTCTGCAGCATATACATCCCTGTCTCTAAACCAAGCCACAGGGAGCTGTATACCAAAGCTGCATCACTTAGGCCCTTGAGAAAATGTTCACTGGCAATACCTCAACTTACAATGAACAGCATTATTAGAAGCAACTTTTACAAACTCACTATCATTGGGATCATAGTGTTCCCACTATGACGACGAGTGAGAAAAATGTGTATCAGATCCAAGTCAAGAAAAGTTATGCTTTTCTTCAACAACACATTTGATTTTATAGACATCATGAATCCGGAAATTGAACTTTTATTTTTTTTCACTTTATTCCAGGAAACTAAGAGCCAAAAAAGGGGCCTGTGCCGCGGCTCAACAGGCTAATCCTCCACCTTGCGGCGCCAGCACCCCGGGTACTAGTCCCGGTCGGGGTACCGATTCTGTCCCGGTTGCCCCTCTTCCAGGCCAGCTCTCTGCTATGGCCCGGGAGTGCAGTGGAGGATGGCCCAAGTGCTTAGGCCCTGCACCCGCATGGGAGACCAGGAGAAGCACCTGGCTCCTGGCTTCGGATCAGTGCGGTGCGCTGGCCACAGCGGCCATTGGAGGGTGAACCAACGGCAAAAAGGAAGACCCTTCTCTCTGTCTCTCTCTCACTATCCACTCTGCCTGTCCAAAAAAAAAAAAAAAAAAAGAGCCAAATAAGGAATTTACCTTTAGTAACTGTGCAATACTTTCTGGTCTACATACTAATTTTGCCACTTTTAGTTTTCTCTCATTTTTTCTTTGCCTTAATTTCTTTATTTTCAATCCTCTAGACTGTATACCTTTTTTTTTTTTTTTTGACAGGCAGAGTAGATAGTGAGAGAGAGACAGAGAGAAATTTCTTCCTTTACCATTGGTTCACCCTCCAATGGCCGCTGTGGCTGGCGCGCTGCAGCCGGCACACCACGCTGATCCGAAGTCAGGAGCCAGGTGCTTCTCCTGGTCTCCCATGCGGGTGCGGGGCCCAAGGACCTGGGCCATCCTCCACTGCACTCCTGGGCCACAGCAGAGAGCTGGCCTGGAAGAGGGGCAACTGGGACAGAATCCGGCGCCCTGACCAGGACTAGAACCCCGGTGTGCTGGCACCGCAGATAGAGGATTAGCCTATTGAGCCGCGGCGCCGGCCTAGACTGTATACTTCTTTTTTAAAGATTTATTTATTTATTTATTTACTAGAAAGGCAGAATTACAGAGAGGTAGAGGCAGAGAGAGAGAGGTCTTCCATCCTCTGGTTTATTCCCTAGATGGCTGCACCAGCCGGAGCTGTGGGTCTCCCATGGGGGTGCAGGGGCCCAAGGGCTTGGCCATCCTCTGTTGCTTTCCCAGGCCATAGCAGAGAGCTGGATGGGAAATGGAGCAGCCAGGACTTGAACTGGTGCCCATATGGGATGGCAGCACTGCAGGCAGCGGCTTTACCCACTACGTCACAGTGCTGGCCCCAGACTGTGTACGTTTTGAAAAGGGGTATCTGATGATTGCTTTTTAACCTAAATTTCATTGTTTACTTTCTATGTAGCAACCCCTTAGTGGGGTTGGACTTTTTAAGATTTATTTGAAAGTCAGAGTTATAGAAAGAGAGAGACACAGAAAGAGATTTTCCATCCACTGGTTCACTCCCCAGATGGCCACAGTGGTCAGGGCTGGGCCAGGCCAAAGCCAGGAGCTTCGTCCAGGTCTCCCACAAGGATGGCAGCGGCCCAAGTACTTGAGCCATCTTCCTCCGCTTTTCTCATAATCAGGGAGCTGGACTGGAAGCGGAGTAGCTGAGACTCATACTGTGCCCAGGGGATGCAGACGTTTTAGGTGGCGGCTTCAGCTGCTGGGCCACAACAGAGGTTGGATGATTATTTCCATTATACAGATGAGGAAGCTGAGAGTCACTGGTACTTAAACTTGCATGTGATCTTACAACTTGTATTTGACAGAGCTGGATTCACACAGCCCAGATTACACATAAGGGTATGCACAGTCTCCCAAGGGAAGGAACGAGGTAGAGCAGAGGAAGGGGAAGGAGGGTGGGGAAAGCCTGCACTGGGGACGTGACGTCTGAGCCCGGGGTTAAGGGAAGGAGCCTGGGAAGGAGAAAGTATTCCAGGAAGAAAGAATTCACGTCAATAAGAACCAAAGCAAGGAAAGAAGGAACGTTCTGGGAACGGCATGCAAAGCAGTCACTTAGCGCAATTTACTCGAAGTCTTCATCAGAAAGTAAAATCACAGACAACTAGACAGCTAATAGGTCTCTAAGTGGCATCTCTGTGGCTGGAAAGGTAGGTGCAGGTGAAATAAAGGCGGTCCTTTTACAGGATTAGGCTAAAAAAGTCTGAATTATGTTCAACAGGCCACAGGGAACCACAGAGGATCCTCCGCGTGAGGATGACTAAGTAAGCTTGAACGGACCACACAGGATGGGGACAGGAACGTGGGTCAGGCAGCTACTGTAAGAGTCTGGTGGTGGGATAACGAGAGGTAAACCACAGCTGTCCAAAATACAATGCAAACCACATAGGCAATGCTTTTTATTTTCTGGTAGCTATATTAGGAAAAATAAAAAGAAACAAGGAAAAATAAGTGTGGTAGTAGCTTCATTTAATCCAATACTTCTAAAATATTACTTCACTATATAATTAACATAAAATTATTAATGAGGAATTAAAAAGACATTTGAAAAGCAGAATGACATAGAAGGAAAGGGAAGGGAGGGCAGGGCAGGGTGAGAGAGGGAGGTAGATAGATATTCTATCCATTGGTCCACTCGCCAAATACCCCAACAGCCAGGGCTAGGCCAGGCCAAAGCCAGGAGCACAGAACTCCATCCAGGTCTCCCACATAGGCAGCAGGGTCCCAAGTACTCGGGCCACCATCTGTTACCTTCCTAGGTACATTAGGAAGAAGCTGGATGAGAAGCAGGTGTCCCGAGTGGCAGTGTAATCCATTGCCCGCTCCAGTAATGAGAAATTTTACATTCTTTTTTTGTAATAACTTGAAATTTAGCATGTATTTTGTACTTATTTCAGAATCTAAATTTTCACTGGAAATATTTGGTATGTGTTTAGACTTTTAAGCCTTTATAGATGGGAGTGAGTGGTTAGCCTCCCGGTTAAGATGCCAGCCCCCGCTGTGGCACAGCAGGTAAGGCCGTCACCTGCGGTGGCTTTACCATCCCATATGGGCGCCGGATCAAGTCCTGGCTGCTCTACTTCCGATCCAGCTCTCTGCTGTGGCCTGGGATAGCAGTAGAAGATGGCCCAAGTGCTTGAGCCTCTGCACCTGCGTGGGAGACTCGGCAGAAACTCCTGGCTCCTGGCTTCGGATCAGCGCAGCTCTGGCTGTTGCAGCCAACTGGGGAGTGAACCAGCGGATGGAAGACCTCGCTCTCTCTCTCTCTGCCTTTCCTTCTCTCTCTGTGTAACTCTTTCAAATAAATAAATAAATGTTAAAAAGAAAAAAAAAGATGCCAGCCCGAGATGTGGGTGCTTTGGCTTGGACGCCAGCTTCCTCCTAGTGCAGCCCTGGGGTGGCAGTTGATGGCTCAGGTCACGGGGATCCTGTCACCTGCACACAGACTCCAAGCTGGAGAGTGAACCAGCAGACAGGATCTCTGACTCGCAGACAAATAATTCTACAAAAATGTGTGGAATAAATCCTCTTCTTCACTACTAAAGGATAATCCAGTGCAGTCCACTTAAGCCCTCTGTTTCTAGTTTTTCTATTTTCCATGTGAGTTTGTTATGGTCAACGGACAGTGGAAACATATAGAGCAATTAAAAACCTATTTTTAGGCCAGCACCCCGGCTCATTTGGCTAATCCTCCGCCTGCAGTGCCGGCACCCAGGGTTCTAGTCCCGGTTGCTCCTCTTCCAGTCCAGCTCTCTGCTGTGGCCTGGGAAGGCAGTGGAGGATGGCCCAAGTGCTTGGGCCCTGCACCTGCATGGGAGACCAGGAGGAAGCACCTGGCTCCGGCTTCAGATCGGCACAGCGCGCTGGCTGTAGCAGCCATTGAGGGGTGAACCAACAGAAGGAAGACCTTTCTCTCTGTCTCTCTCACTTTCTAACTCTGCCTGTCAAAAAAAACAAACAAACTATTTTTAATGGTATATATATTAGAGGCATGACGGTATGATGGATAATAGCTTAAGCTCTGGAGGCAGACTGGATTCAAACCCTGGTTCTAACATGTATTAAATGTGTGATCTTGACCAAATACTTGACGTCTTGGGCCTCAGTCCCTGGGTGACATAACACACTGCACACTCTCGCAATGCTTTGACTACAGTGAGTACATATAATGACTTGCACATAGTATTTGGCACATAAACACCAGCTTTTCAAACAGATGATGGAAAAGTGGAAAATTTTTTCAGAATACGCTATATGATATATGATCTTGGCTTTTTAATTTTTTTTTTCTTTTTATTTAGGCAAAAGGCTGGGAGAAAGAGAGCTCATTCCAATGCCTGCAACAGCCAGAGCTGGGCCAGGACAAAGCCCTTAAGTCTGGGTGTCTCACATGGGTGCGGAGGACACACACACTGTAGCCATCCCCCGCTGCCTCCCAGGCTGTGCAATCGCAGGTGGCTGGAGCGGAAGCAGAACCAGGACTTAAACCATGCAATCTGACAAGGGGGTGTGGATGTCGTCACTGTATGCCAAGCACCTGTCCCAGAAGTTGCAATTATGACTAAAGTAAAAAAAAATAAATAACTAAAAAATAGGATTTCTCAATTCTCCATGTTTCGCACCTTATTCTAAGCAGGAAAAAAAAAAAAGTGTAGAGGCAGCAATTTTAAGTCCTCAAAAGAAAAACCTTGCGGGCTAAACAGAAAACTTCATCCACTGACAGTGCAAGCACGCAGGACGGCACAGGTGCGGCCAAGCGACCAGGGACACACGGAGCCACAGGGGAGGGCGCTCGCCTTACCTGCTTCTCCGTTTCCGAGGTGGTTTCTCCACTGTGCCAGGCAGTCTACAGACCAAACAAACAAGACGGCAACTCCAACTCGCGTCCGGGGGCCGAGCTGGGCCCTGCACCCCGGGGCCGCCCCGTCCCCCCAGCGCCCGCGCAGCCTCCGGGTCCGCCGCCCCATCCCGAGCCTCTGTTCGTCACAGCCCAGCTCCCCCAAACCGGCCGCCTCCGCCGCCTCATTGTCTGCCGCGTCCCCCCCGCCGCCCCCAGCCCCCGCGCCCCCGCGCCCACCCCTCCCGCCCCGCTCGGCCCCCGCGGGCCCCGCCCCTCCGGGCCCCGCGCCCCCCGCCTTCCGCGGCCCCGCCCGGCCCCGCGCCCCCCGCCGCGGCTCCCGCGCCGGGTCCTCCGCTCCCCCGCGCCCGGCCTCCAGGACGCGATCGCCGCTCCGCCCGCGCCCCCGGCCCTCGGCGCCCCCAGCCCTCCGGGGTCGGCGCCCCGAGTCGCTGCCCTGGGCCCGCTCCCTCGCCCCCGCCCGACCCCCAGCCCCGGCCTCCGCCCCACCTTGGGGCCAGGCGACTCCGCGGCTGCTGGGGCTGCCGGGCTCCTCTGACCATCCGGCTCCGGCTCCGCCGCGGGAGATGCTCCGGCGGCCGCAGGGCTCGCTCGGCAAGCTGAGGCGGCGGAGGATGGAGTAGGCGGAGAGGCGGGAGGAGGGCCTCGCGCCTCTGCCAGACTTGCCGCAGGGCCCGCCTCCTCCGCGCCTCTCCTCGGCTCCCATTGGCTGGGGCTTTAGTGTGGCCGAAAGCCTCGCAGCCGATTGGGCGCTAGAGCTGTCACATTCCGCGCCGCCTACCCACAGGTTTGGTTGAGACTGCAGGTGGCAGCAGAGGTGCTTTAGAGGCTGCTGGCGGGACCGGGGAAGACTTGAGCGCCACCGTGCGCCGGAAAGTATGAACTGCAAGTCTGGCGCCAGACACCTGCCCGCAGGTTCTTTGGGGGGGGGGGGCTCTGCGTCATTCATCCCACACACCTGCTGGCGCCTCCCACCTCTGCACCACGCCAGGACCAAAAGTCAAGCAATGCAGTTTCCAAAATTCCTCTGACAGGTGCGACAGTGAGGCACTTCTCCCGAACGAGCTTTTTGAACCACCTCAAATGCGGTCTCTTGTCTCTACAGCTTGCTGAAATGGTCTCGCAGCTCACAGCTACCCCTCATACAGGATTCAGACATAAAGCTGTAAGAATCCACCAAAATAAAGCACGGTTTGGATGCTCAATCCTCCGCAGGAGAGATCCCCAGTTTGGGTGCAGGCTTTGAAGAATGCAAGATTTTTTTTTTTTAATCATCGTGAATTAAAAATCAACACTGCAAACAGAATCGATGCCATAATTAAAAGCAACATGTCTCATTTTGGAAGGCCAAAACAAAACTGATGCCTGGGTGTGTACTAACCATCCTGTGACGCTACAGATAATGGTTAACTTCTAAACCAGTTAATTTTAAAATAAACTTCAAGCAAAATTACCAATACATAAGCACAGTACTAGCTACCTTTTTCTACTTTAACAAGGCTAGCCTTGTAAGTATAAGGCATAGCTCACTAAGATATTAGCAAATTCTTTAAGGTGGTGGTGAAGCCGCTCAACATCCCTATTCCTGAATAGTTTTTTATTAGTAGGTTCTCATCACCCATTTGGGATTGGGAGGCAGCCTGAGTTTCTCCTAAGACATTACCATTAGAAAATATTTTTTCTGATGTGAATGCCTAGAATACACATTAACAGCCAAGGTATAAATCTTTCCGATATCCATAAATGGCAAAAAAATAAGGATATTTTTCCACAAAAAGGGCTGCCCTTTATTTAGATGGTTATTTTTGTGTCTGATATTAACATGACCTTCCTCTTATGAATACTGATGGCAAATTGTACTGGGATCACTTACACAGCTTTGATAAGGAAAAAATGTTGCTGAATCTGCATTGGCCCCCCAAATTAATTTTTTATGACACTGTTTGCTTCAGTCCCGACGAACAAGTGTTTCTACCCACATTATCAAGCCACAGAGAGAGAAGTCCAGGATAATTTGTCAACCAATGGGGAGGCTCTTAAGATATTACATTTCTCTGCCTGCTCTTCAACACCTTCTGTCATTGGCCAACTCTCTCCAAAGCTATTCATCCTCCCACAGAATACCCTCAAGTGTTATCCTCGTGATGTGTCCAAGTTCCCGTAACCTCTGCTTCTGTGTTGTTACTCCGTAAGATATATACAACCCATTATTCCAGCCCATATTAAATTTACACTCCCTCTTTTTAATCCTCCCCAGGTACCCATCTCCCATTTAACATTTCCTTCTACAATATACTGTACTGTAAAAAGCTGCAAGAGGGACAGGTATCTGGCAAGTTGAAGAAGCCACTTGGGACTACACCCCGTATCAGAGTGCGTAGGTATGAGTCCCGCCTCTGCTTCTAACTCCACCGTCCTGCTTACACACAGCTTGGGAGCAGCCAGCACTGGCCCAAGTATTTGGATCCCTGCCATCCACATGGGAGACTCAGACTGAGTCCTGGGCTCTCCTGGCTTTGGCCTGGTTCAACCCCTGGCTGTTGCCTTCATTTGGGAAGTGAAACAGTACAAGATCTCTCTGCCTCTGCCTTCCCAATAAATTTTTAAAATTTTGTTCCCAATTAAGTTTAAAAATTAAAAAACCACAAGATAGTAGCAATTACATATTATCTTGGATTATTACTTCCTAACTACACTGAAGCGGCAAATGTTGCATTAGCATGAACACTCAATAAATGGTAGCTTTGGGTCAGGAACTGAGCTCTTTATGTGTGCAAACAAGATTCAGAGGGCCCAATTTGCTCAGGATCACAGAACTACAATAACCAACACAACTTAAGATAGCAGTGGTTTACAATGTACTCTGGTGTGCCCTACAGGGTTCAAATTCCAGCTCCCCTGTGCAACCTGGAGCTAGCTACCTAACATCTCTAAGCCTATTTTCTCACTTGGGGTTTAAAAAAAAAAAAAAAAAAGATAATATATTCATGTGTCCACGGAAAGGATATCACAAAATAGGGCACATGTGGCAATGGCCAAATGTGCTTTGTACAGGTTAGCCGCTACTGCTGCAGGGCACAGCTGTTTGCCTTGTTTTGCTTTTTAAACTCAATCTGACTGTATTCTTTCCACTATCCCATGCTTTCTGCAGTCTCGTATACCCCTTCCCATTTACAGACAAAAGCAAAGTGCTGAAAATCAAAGTGGCTACCCAGGGAATGAATGGAATACTTACATAGATAATTTGGCTGACATACACAAATCTTCTATAAATTTCATGCATTTCTGAACTAAGAAAACACTGGAGAGATCCATGCCAGCCTAAGTTTTCTCTCACAAAGGAAAAAGGCATATATTCACCAACTGACCAGGAAATAGAAAACTAACAGGAGCACGAGGAGCCAACCTTCCTCAAAAATCGAGTGTATATCGGGTTCAAGTCCCGGCTGCTCTACTGCCAATCCAGGCTCCTGGTGTGACCTGGCGGATGGAAGATCTCTCTTTGTCTCTGTCTCTCCTTTTCTCTAATTCTCCCTTTGGAATAAGATCTTAAAAAAAAATCTGGGGCTAGCAAGGTGGTGTACATCCCATATGGGCGCTGGTTCGTTTCCTGGCTGCTCCTCTTCCAACCCAGCTCTCTGCTAATGACCTGGGAAAGCAGTGGAAGATGGCCCAAGTGCTTGGGCCCCTTTATCCGTGTGGGAGACACAGAGGAAGCTGCTGACTTTGCATCAGCTCAGCTCCAGCCATTGCAGCCATTTGGGGAGTGAACAAGCAGATGGAAGATCTTTCTCTCCCTCCATCTGTAATTCTGCCTCTCAAATAAATAATAAATAAAATATTTTTTGTAACAAACCCAGTGGGGCTGTCATCATGCTAGGGGTTCCCATTGTTTGGTTTTGCTGTTTTCCACTGAAGACTGTAAACACACAACTGACAGAGCTGTGGTGACCTCCTGGAGCACGGCCCTGGGCACTGCGTTCGGGTCACAATAAATCCCGCCTTTCAGGAACTGGAACACAGCTCAGAGTCAACTGCAGAATGGAAAAAAGTTTCACTTTTGTTTACTAGTCAAGCAACCAAGTAAAGGAATAAGTATTTTTTAATTTAAGTGATGGTATAAAAAATGCTAACTTCTTGTCAGGACATACTACAGACTATGCATTAAATTATTTTTTGACAAACTTCCTATAATCTTTTTATTAATTTACACTGAGGGAAGATAGCACCTTTCATCCAAAGAACTGAAGGTGCTTTACAAACGTTACATTTAAAAAACAATTACATTTAAAAGTCTGGATTCTTGCTGTTAAATCTCTTTGACTCCTGGAAGCTGACAGAAAGCAGTTATATTTCTGACAACGAACGAGGCTCAGACAGAGTCCTGATTTGCTTTTAAGATACAGGCATTTTCCAAAACCTGGTGCTGGGCTTACAAAGCAAAAACACACACATTGTAACACAGCGAACAGTGTTTCAAACCTTATTTCAAAAGCAAAATCCAGAGTTTAAGATGTCAGAATCTCCCAACAGTTCTAGACATCCAGACGGAATAGGAGCTGAAGTTGAGTTGCATATTAGATGTACTCTTGATCCAGGCTTGTTAGGATCACACTCAAAGGAACACATTTCAGGTAGTGACATTTTTCAGGGAAACACATTAACCTATAAAAAGCTAGCCAAGAGAGAAAAGGGAGCAAATGGCAATTCAACGTAGACAGTTCTCACTAGAGCCTAGGACACTTTATTTAGAAACCAAGTATATCATCATAGGCAAATAAAAATAGTTCTTACCCCCATTAATACAACATAAGGGATTTTTACATTCAGACTAGATACAGGGAGTAACAGGCCCTCCTGCCTCCAAATCTACCACCTGCAAGTATCTTCCACCACATGACTGCTCCATATGGTACATAGCCCTTATTTATCAGAGGGGTCCAAATATTCCTTTCAGTCTTCACAAAGTCCAAGACATTCACTCTTTCTTCCCTTTACATGTCTAGCAGTAAAAACTATTTTCTCCATGCAAAAAGCCATTATTCGGTTGAAGAGATACCAGGCAAAACAGAAATGGCAGATCAGGAATGGACAGAATATTATTGGCACATGCCCAACTAGTGACAAACAAATGCAGTACGCCATGACCTACAAATAAAAGTCACATTACAGGGATAATGAAAACAACTACATCAAATTCAGCGAAGGGGTGTCAAATGGCAAGGGAAGGCTGAGGATTACCAATTTTATTGGTACAACTTAAAAGCAGTGGAACGCAAGAACTTAAATACAAGTTGTGGTTAACAGGGGGCAAAAAAATACTGTAGAGAGCTGTTCGAAGACCACACCAAGTTGTCTGCATCGTTATTTCCAGTGTTTCACAATTAGTAAAATACACAGCTACATATCCCTGTAAGATAAAAATAACTTTCCACCTGAATTACACTGGAGTCAGAGCAGTAACACACTAGTGTTACTGGCCCAACATTAGTTCAAGTGTGTGCAGCAAATGTCTTAGCCACTTCTTTATATAGCTATACAATTAAAAACTGTACAAGGAGCTGAGTGGTTGGGGGAAAAAAATCAAATCAAAACAGTATTGTGCTCATTCAATAAAAGGAAACCCTGATGAAAAATTATGTGCCAAGAAGCTTAGACTATAAAGATTTTTATTGCATTTTTAGGTGACCTGGAAGTTTTTATCCTGAAGGGGAAACGTTGGTTTTCAAAACCACCTGAACAGATGCTAAAGTGCTTTATTAATTGGCTGGCTTCACATGGATTTCCTGGAATGACAAGAATTAATTATTAGCAGTAAAGGGATACCACGTTTTCACAAAATGGTACATTCCAACATCATTTATGACTACAGTCCTAAGAGATATTGGAATATTTGTCCTTATTAAAGTGGACAGTTGCATATCAAGAACTGATCATCACAACCCTTTGGATATTCAAATCACACAAAGCCGAAATATGGTATCACAGACCTTTACAAAAAAAGGACAATTTGTTTCTTGCTACGCTTCAAATAATCTGTTTCAGATTACAGTTTACAAATACAAGAGACCTGACTTTTCAACCTTTCCAGTTGCAGTTAAAAAATGAACACTTTCTAAAAGTTAAGGTCAAGTGTTACAGCAAGAGAATAATGACTACTATTGAAAAGTACATAGATTTTACTTAATGATACTCATGATAGATTGTAAACTGGATCAATCGCATTCTACTCAACTGGTATTAAATGAACACATCAGCATTACAAGTATTAAATGTTTCTCTATTACTATAGAGGATATAACCAAAACATTAATATGGCAGTTACGTTCTTTAGGCACACTTTAGTGATTTTTTTAAAACAAATACTACTTAATTTCAATTGAAGTTTTAAACTCAAAAATCATAGGGCCAAGAATTCTAATTAGGAAAAAAGAAGAACGGTAAGCTAACAATGTAAGCTGTTTAAAATTTCTTACACTTAACCTATCTGGATTTTATTTAAGATTACTTTATTAAAAAATACAAGGAATTTGAAAAAAGATCATTACAATTATTTTAATATACAAAGTCATACGCTGTAGCAGTTTTTAACTAAAATTTAAAAACACAACAAGGAGGGCAGCCCTTTAGACCAATTTATTTTATATCCATTTAAAATATCATCCAACAAAGGACAACGGAAGTTTACAGCTGGGACAGGTGCACATAACTCGAGGCATCTGTAGTCCATTGTGCCCACTGAACAACAACTTTGCTGCTGAAATTTCTTAAAATTTACCAAATTAAAACAAAAGGCTCAATGATACAAAAGGTGATTTCGGTGTAATTTTCAATTGGCTTTTTTAAAAATGGAAACACATCCTGTTTCCCCAGACCAGTAAATATGCAAGAGCTACATGCAGCAGTATGAGTATTAAGACATTTCTCAAGTCTTCTCAAATGAGTCCAAGGTGGGGATGGGATGGAGGAGAAATTGATAGAAAAACATTGCTATAGACACCATAACAAACAATAAACTCAGATAATTTAAAATTAAAAAAAGGCAAGAGGCAGCATTTCAGCAGCAAAGTGCTCAATAAAAAGTATACTGCAGAGGGTAATACAAGAGAGTCAGGGTAAGAAGAGGGCAGAGAAGTGGGTCAGCAGGATGGGCGAAGGCCTCAAAGGAAATACGGCGTCGTCGTTCTGGGAGGAATAACACGTTCTGAATCTGGAACTGCCCGGAATAACTTTGGTTCTCTTGTATTTACATCTTTGAAGACCATGATCGAAGCAATATTTCCACAACGATAGCAGTAATTAGGAGCAGACCATACTGTTACCAGCTTTTCATCAAACATAAATTTATAGCCTTCATGCACTAGTTGATGTGCTCTGCAGATGAGTTTTAGGTTGTTGATATGAACAAACTGCAATTCAGAAAAACTTTGTAAGTATTCAGAAAATGTTTTGAATGTGGCCTATAAAATATAAGGTACAATCATTTAAAATATCGAATTCTGCTGCTGAAGTTCCCATAATTTTACAACCTGTTTTATAATTATCCTTATAATTTCAATACATCAGGCACAGTCACTTTGGCCTGAAGCAATTACAGAGCTACAGACATCATACAGCCACATAATTAGATGTTTCTGGAAGAAAAGAGTTAGATGAGTACTACCGTATATGAAACAGTTTCACTTTTACAGTTAATAAGAAATATTTGTATCAATATAACATCAGTTACTGAGAATGCAGTATATATAGTTCTTGAAATAATTATCCTTCTTTTGCAACTTGAGGAAACAAAGGCTGAGCCTGGATAAACAGCATACCCAAGTTCCACTGATGGACTCAACCCACACCTCCATTATGCGGAAGCCTTTCCCAAAATGACATCATCCCACGTGTGCACGTGTGTGCTTAACTGAAAACAGTTGACCTTCAAAAAGTTGCCTGTCTTGCCCATGCTGTCATGTATTTAACTGCCACATTTGAAAGGAAAGGAGCACTTAGTGTATACACAGCACAGGTGGATCCTGGAGTAGGTGCTTTCACAATGAACCACTATGGTGAATAAACCAGACTAAAAATGGGATATCCATAGTGCCCATAGTTGGAGGAAACTAGACTACAAATTTGCTTTCTAAGGCCAACATAATTCTGTACACAGTCCATTAGCAACCAACAAACTATTTTTCCAAAAATGTTGACTTTACCTCATTTGTGACTTTTGCTCCAAAAAGCCAACCTGCTCCCCGGGGGCTGATTGCCCAGGTATCCACATCCTCAGGGTCCGACCAGACCAGGTCACAAAATGCTCCTTTATGAGGGATTTCCTGATTCCGTTCAATAGTTCGAATCTGATCCAGTGTTTTGATATCAGGAGATAAACCACCATGAACACACAAAATCTGCTCATCTATTAACTAGCAAAAAAAACAAAAAAACAAAAACCAATAAAGAGTTGAATGTATAATAAACTCAGCCATATCTAAATTCTTCAGTGAATGCTAAAGATATCAATATAACTGACACGACCATCAGATAAAAATATATAGTAAGTCACTGACAGGAAAATAGTTGAGGTTTTTAAAAAGATTCATAAAAACCTACAGCTGCTACTGTGAGCATGTCGAAAACTTTGGTACAGTATCTCCAGGCATTAGCATTTCCATATTTGGTTTGGCACTCATCTGTGAAAGAAAAAGAAGAATTCTCATGAATGAAGCTCTGAGTTTGCTGATAAAAATAAGCAATGTATCCAGTACTAGAGCAGTCTTAAGTACAAAAGAAATTCAGCTTAAACTGGGATGGCAAATTATGACACATATTTGGCTCTACATACAGCAAAAAGAAGCGTGGCACCTATCTCTGAGTATGTGTGTGTGTGTATGTGTGTCTTAAGGATATGGTCTTGCTTTTCATTCCAGAAATGGTCCTAAGAAGCAGCCGAAATTATTGGCCAAAATGCTATCATCAGGAAGAGCTAAAAACTAATTTCACACAACCTAAAGCAAACGCTTTTGGCAGTTATGTTAATATTAGGCAATTTCATCAAACAGATTAATTTATTTAATGTGACTACCTTATTACAGCAGGATAATCAAATCAAATAAATTAGAAGATCCATAATTACAGAAGCATGAGTAATTCCTAGCTCAACATTTCTCAGGCCTGTGTTGCCTCCTCTGAGATTTTCTGTAAACTGTACAAGTAAACACTTAACTCACTAGGTACACTTGTAAGCCTCGCTGAGGACAGATTGTTCATCAGATTTTGACATATTCCCAGCTGAATCCTCTCTGCTATGTTGTTGACAGGATACATATCTGTTCTTTTAATAAACACTATCGACCTTTGCTATTCAGTTTCTTAATTAAAAAAAAAAAAAAAAAAAAACAACCTAAGAAGGTTTTGGTGTAGCAGCTAAGATGCTCCTTAGGAGGAAGGTGTTGTGGGCAGCCAGTTAAGTTGCCACTTGGGCCATCTGTGTGGCCAGGCCAGAGTGAGGGTTTGAGTCCTAGCTACTCTGCTTCCAATCCAGCTTCCTGCTGAAACATCCTGGGGGCAGCAGATGATGGTTCAAGTGCATGTGCCCCTGCCATCCATGTGGGAAACCTGGAAACCTGGATGCAGTCATGGGCTTCTAGCCCTGGCCCGACCCAGCCCAGCCCAGCCCAGCCCTAGGCATTTGGGGAATGAAATAGCAGATGAAAGAGATCTCTCTCCACCTTTCAATCAGATGAAAAAATAAATGAATATTTTTTAAAAGATGAAACTTAGGATGCATGCATTCTATAACAGAGTACCAAATCCAGGCTCAGCTCCTGATTCCAGCTTCTAGCTAACACATACTCTGGGAAGCAATAGGTGATGGCCCAACTACTTAGGTTCCTATCACCCCTGTGGAAGACCCAGGTTGAGTTCTTGGCTTCTAGCTTCAACCTTGCCCAGCCCTGGCTGTTGCAGGCATTTAAGGAGTGATCTAGCAGTTGGGAGATCTCCCTATCTCTGTCTTTCAAATAAATAAGTAAATAAGACCTAACATACCACATTACCATAAGTACCACTAAAAATGGTATAGGAAGGGAGACTAGGCTATCATCAATCCTCATGATTTTCTAAGTTTTATTTCTGTATGAAGCAAGACCCTCACATAAACTTGCCACGAGAGAGATTACCACTGAGCTTCTTTTGCAGATGCTTTGTGTTTTTACTTTTCACACAGGCAAAGCACATGGTACTTAATGACTGCCCAATATAGTCTTATCAGTGTGAAATAAAGATCCAAGATAATTTATAACTATATATGGACATTTCATTACTTTAATTTTAATCTAAGTTCCATAACTAAAATCATTTCCTTCCTATGGGCTTTCTGGTTTCTCTTATTAAATAAAACCACTCTAATAACACTAGATAAAAGACAGCTTTGGGAACAAAAAAAAATACAGTACTAGATCTTGTGCTATTGTCATTTTCCTCAGTCAAGACATATTTTTTAAAGATTTATTCATTTATTTATTTGATAGAGTTACACAGAGAGATGAAAGGCATAGAGAGAGAGAGAGAGGTCCTCCATCTGATGGTTCCCTCCCCAATTGGCCACAACAGCTGGAGCTGCGTTGATCCAAAGCCAGGAGTCAGGAGCAAGATTCTTCCGGGTCTCCCACTGGGTGCAGTGACTTGGACTTCCAATGACTTGGGCCATCTTCTACTGCTTTCCCAGGCCATAGCAGAGAGCTGGATTGGAAGAGGAGCAGCCAGGACTAGAACCGGCACCCATATGGGATGCTGGTGCTTCAGGCCAAGGCGTTAATCCGCTGAGCCACAGCGTTGGCCCCAAGACATATTTTTTTTTAAAGATTTATTTATTTTTATTTGGAAGTCAAAATTAAACAGAAAGGAGAGGCAGAGTGGGGGGGGTCTCCCTATTGGCCGCAACATCCAGAGCTGCGCCAATCGACATACTAATTAAAATGTCCTCCTTGGTGCAGTGGGGTTGAGCATCCCATGAGCACCAGTTCAAGTTTCAGCTACTCCACTAATGCACCCGAGAAATCCAGCTCTCTACTAATGCACCCGAGAAAGTAGCAGGAGATGCCCCAAATAATGCCAGCCAGGTTGGGTAACCCAGATGCAATTCCAGGCTCCTGGCTTCAGCCTCGCCCAGCTCCAGCTGTTGTGGCCATTTGGGGAGTGAACGAGTGGACAGAAGATCTCTCCCTCTGCTTTTCCCTCTCTCTCTGTAACATTCCCTTTCAAATACAATTTAAAAAAAACTAAACATATATATAATAAAATGTCCTCCATTCCTCTCTTTTCCCTTTTGTCCTAGAATGATGCATGCTGGTTAAGAGTGTGTGTGTGTGTGTGTGTGTGTATACAGTATTATTGTGCTGGGGCCAGCTTTGCGGTACAGCAAGTTAGACAGACTACTACCTGTGATGTCACAGTGCCTGGTCAAACCCCAGCTACTTCACTTCTAATCCAACTCCTGATGCTAATGTGTCTGGGAAGCAGCAGATGATGGTTCAAGTATTTTTAGTCCCTGTAACACACATGGGAGACCTGGATGGAGCTCCTGGTCTCAGACTGGCCCAGCTCTTACTTTTGCAGCCATCTGGAGAGTGACCAGTAGATGGAAGATTCTCTCTCTCTTTCAAATAAGTAAATCTTTTTTAAAAATCAGTCCTATATGGGGCCAGTGCTGTGGTATACTAGACTAAGGCTCCGCCTGCAGCACCGGCATCCCATATGGGTGCTGGTTTTTATCTCGGCTGCTCTTCTTCCAATCCAGCTCTCTGCTATGGCCTGGGAAGGCAGTGGAGGATGGCCCAAGTACTTGTGCCCCTGCACCCATGTGCGAGACCAGGAAGAAGCTTCTGGCTCCTGGCTTCAGATGAGCTCAGCTCCAGCCATTGCAGCCATTTGGGGAGTGAACCAGAGGATGGAACACCTCTCTCTCTGTCTCTACCTGTGTCTATAACTCTGCCTCTCAAATAACTAAATAAATAAAATCTTTAAAAAACAGCATGTGTACTAAATTCTAAAAAAATTAGCCCTATATATAACATTAGTCTTATATACACAGGTTTAGCATCCCTAATCAGAAATGTTCCAAAATCTGAAATGTTTTGGGTGCTGACATGATGCCATAATCTCCACAAGATGTTAGACAGCTACTTAATAGTGCTGTTTTTCTGAGGGGATACAAAATTTACCCACTCATAATTACAACACAATCCATAATTAATGATGCAACAAAGTAAGTAAATGTCTCAATGTAAAAGTATACTAAAAATATTATATAAAATTACCTTCAGCCCAAGTGTATAAGGTGTTTATGAAACATAAATGAATTCACAGTTAGACTTGGGTCCTATCCCCAATAATGTCTCATTATGTATATGCAAATATTCCAAAATCCAGAAAAATCCTAAATCCAAAACACTTCTGGGCCCAAGCATTTCAGATAAGGTCTACTCAACCTGTATAACAGCACATATAACATTAGTCATATATATTATACACGTTAATCTTATATATAACATATAGTCATGTGTTGCCTAACAACCTTTCTGCCACAGTGGACTGCATATATGATGGTGGTCTGGTAAGACTGTTTCACCAGGATTTTATCACCTAGTGAGACACTGTAGCATCTCAGTCTGTATAAATATACTCTGTGACAGTTGCAACAAAATTACTTAACAAATTACTTAACAAAACACTTCTTAGAAACTATTCCTGCCCTTAGAGTGATGCATGGTTGTGTGATATGAAAAACAATCTTAATTTTGCTTTCATTGAACCTTAGTATGTTATCCAAAATATTTTCAAAAAAATTATCAAAAATTTTATTTAAAATACTATATGATATTTTGTGAATTAAAATCAAAAGTTACTCATAGAAAGGAAACAAATATTAATCATCTAACTTTACATTTAATGACTGAGTTTTGCTTCTAACCCCTGAGACCTTAGCATTCCCTGGGGCCAACTCAGAGATTTGTGTATGTAAAAGAATGTATCTAACAGTAACTGAAGGGGCTGGCACTGTGGCATAGTGGGTAAAGCTGCTGCCTAAAGTTTGGCCATCCCATATGAGAGCTGGTTCGAGTCCCAGCTGCTCCGTTTCTGATCCAGCTCTCTGTTATGGCCTGGGAAAGAAGTAGAAGATGGCCCAAGTCCTTGGGCCCCTCCCTACACCCACATGGGAGCCCTGAAAGAAACTCCTGGCTCCTGGCTTCAGTTAGGCCCAGCTCTGGACATTGCAACTATTTGGGGAGTGAACTAGTGGATGAAAGACCTCTCTCTGCCTCTGTGCAACTCTTTCAAATAAATAAATAAATCTTAAAAACAAACAAACAAACAAAAAACAGTAACTGAAAAACAATTCCAGGTTTCAGAGTTGTAGCATGGCAGGCTATGCTGCTGCCTGCTACTCCAATATCCCATTTATATGGAACATATTGAGACTTGCACAGCCCTTTTTCAAAGAAGAAAGTAAAATAATATTTGGACTCAGAGAAACAGAATGTCTTACCATAAAATCCATACACCTGTGTTATCTGTCTACTCTCATGATTTCCTCGCAAGAGTGTAATACGATCAGGCCATTTAGCCTTTAGTGCTAGAAGGTAAGTGAAGGTCTCCAAGCTGTAGTAACCTCTGTCTACAAAATCACCCTGTAAAGTAAAAGCTTACAGTTACAACAATACAACAGTGGTAACAGTCTCTTAAAATTGTATCAAGGTGTGCAAACAAAGACACATCCCAGAATAACAGCAATAAAGAATTAATTATACATTGTATTATTTGGAAACTAGGTTTCAACAAAAAAATTCAAATATTAAGTAAATCAACTGTTTGTGTTTATATTTCAAGAGAGGCCTACAAGAATCTGCCATATAATTCTCTCAAGGATTTTCTCTGTAAAATCATTATTTCAGTCCTCTATTACTGACATTAGAAGATGCTAAAAGTTATGTGTGAATACAATTCTTTAAATTAGTTTTAAACTTTAAAAATTACTTTAGCTGGGGCTGGTATTGTGATACAGTGGGTTAAGCTGTCACTTTCAATACCAGTTTCCCATATCAGAGTGCTGGTTCAGGTCCCAGCTTCTCTGCTTCCCATTTAGTTCCTTGCTAATGGGCCTGGGAAGGCAGCAGAAGATGGCTCAAGTACCTGGACCCCTGCCACCCATGGAGATCACGACTGAGTTCCTGGCTCCTGGCTTCAGCCTGGTGCAACCCTGGCCACTTGGGCACTGAACCAGAAGACAGAAGATCTCTTTCTCTCTCTCTCTGTGTGTGTCACCCTGCCTTACAAATAAATAAATAAATATTAGGAAAAAGTCATTAACTGTATCAAAAGATCTGCCTACTTGAAGTAAACTTTTTTTCTGAAAAGTAAATACTCTAGGTACAAATGTCCTGTTTTATGATGAAACAGCACACTTTCCGTTAATCTTTGTCTTGGACCAATATGACACCAAAAGAAAACAGTTAACAGATTAGGAAGGTGGCCCAGAAACTTTCTGAAGGATGATAATAATGGAAGGATTCAGAAAACATTCAACAGTAACATGACATTCGAAAAGGAAAGTACAAATACCCACCTTAGTAGCTATGTGTATAAGGGGACTGCAAAATTTTGTGGAAAAACGGTATTAAAAAATAAGCGGAGGGGACCAGCGTTGTGGCTTTATGGCATAATGGCTTAAACTGATGCCTGCAACACAGGCTTGAGTCCCAGAAGCTCTGATTCCAATCCAGCTCCCTGCTAATGTGCCTGAGAGGGCAGAAGAAGGCCCAAATCCTTGGGCCCCTGCACTCATGGAAGATCTATCTCCCTAACCCTCCCCATAACTCTGCCTTTCAAATAAATAAAATATATCTTTTAAAAAAAATAAATAAATCAAGGGTACAGCAGATTAAGTTTCTGCCTGCAGCTGCCATCCCATATGGGAGTGCTGGCTGCTCCACTTCCCATCTAGCTCTCTGCTATGGCCTGGAAAAGCAGTAGAGGATGGCTCAAGTCCTTGGGCCCCTGCACCAGCGTGGAAGACCCAGAAAAAGCTCCCGACTCCTGGCTTCAGTTTGCCCCAGCTCCAGCCACTGTGGCCATTTGGAGAAAGAACCAGGAGATGGAAAATTTCTCTCTGCTTCTCTCTCTACCTCTCTCTGTGTAACTCTGCCTTTCCAAAGAAAATAAATCTATTTTTAAAAAAGTTTAGGGTAGGCATTTCACCTAGAGGTTAAGACACTTACATCCCCTAACAGATGCCAGTACTAGATACCCAAGTCCAGCTCCTGACTTCAGCTTCCTTCCTAATGCAGATCTGGGAGGCAGAGGCGTCCATCCAGGTACTTGGTTCCTTCCTTCATGTAAGAGACCTGTTTCCATTTCCCAGCTTTACCAAGCCCAGTTCCAGTCACTGAAAACATTAAAGCAATGACGAGGGTATGTCTGTCTCTCTGCCTCTTGAATAATTTTTTGAAGTTTATTTTGGTACAAAAATATTTGAAATCCACACACTTTTTTATAATATGCATTTTCCCTGTGTTTTCAAGTAAACTCACATGTGTGTATATTCATCCATCCACAGATTAATAAGAGATGAAAATGAATGCTCAAAAAGTTTACAATTATTCTCAATTAGAGGACACTGGCAAAATGTAGAAAAATAGATAAGCACTTTTTCATATATTTAAATAGCAAATGTCATATAACAATGGAATCATGCAACTTACATGTAATAAATCAAATCCCTTCCATTTTATATAAGCACATGACATCACCGGTGTTTACATACCATAAATATGTAGTTTGTGTCAGGAACCTGACCTCCAGTTCTGAATAGTTCACAAAGGTCATAAAACTATTAAAAAAAAAAAAAAGGCAGTATATACTGATTATAAATTCTACAGCAAAATAATAAAGCTGAGACTGAAACATATAAACAATCTGCTAATTAAGAGAACTCCAAATATTTACTTTTGTAAGAAGGAATAAAGTGTAAACAAAATTGCTAAGACAGTTTCCAAGCCTAAAAAAAACCCACTAAATAACTCAATTGCCATAATCATTCATAGGTGACTAATATTACAGGTCCTTCCTCTCAAATTTCACCCATATATCTCAATTATCTCTTGAGAATTTCTATATCATTTTTTAAACCAGTTATTCAAATTCTAAACATGCTAATCTAAACACCGCACCTACATTAAGCAACTATTTTAATGATACAAAAGTTAACACAGCAAGTAGATAACAATTTTTTTCTAAAAAACTCAACATGGAGGGGCTGGCACTGTGGCACAGTGGGTTAAAAGCCCTGGCCTATAGTGCCAGCATCCTATATGGGAGCCAGTTCAAGTCCTGGCTGCTCCACTTCCAATCCAGCTCTCTGCTAATGGGCCTGGAAGAGCAGCAGAGAATGGCCCATATCCTTGGACCCCTGCACCCATGTGGGAGATCCGGAAGAAGCTCTGGCTTCTGGCTTCAGACTGGCTCATTGCAGCCATTTGGGTAGTGAACCAGCGTATGGAAGACATCTCTGTGTCTTCACCTCTCTCTGTAACTCTTTCAAATAAATCTTAAAAAAAAAAAAAAAAAAAAAATCCTAAATATGGAGCCTGAGTTGTGGCGTGGAAGTTTAAGCCAGCACCTGCAACACCGGCACTAATTCAAGTCCCTGCTGCTCCACCTCTAATCTATCTCACTAATGTGCCTGGGAAAAGCAGCAGAAGATGGCTCAAATACTTGGGCCCCTGTCCCCACACAGGAGATCTGGAAGAAGCTCTTGGCTCCTCCCTTCAGCTTGGTCCAGCCCTGGCCATTGAAGCCATTTGTGGAGTGAACCAGCAGATGGAATGTCTCTCGCTCTGCCTCTCTTTCTCTCTCTGTAATTCTGCCTTTCAAATAAATAAATCTTTAAAAAAAAAAAAAAGCGGCTACATAAAAGTTCGACTCAAAGAGCCATGTAAATACTTTTCCTTGAGTAAACCATCTTTCTCTGGTGTGCAGTAAATATGATTTATGCATTCTTCCTATGTTATCATTGGAATATTCAAAAGATACATATACTGGCTGGCGCCTTGGCTTAACAGGCTAATCCTCCGCCTTGCGGCGCCGGCACACCGGGGTTCTAGTCCCGGTTGGGGCACCGGATTCTGTCCCGGTTGCCCCTCTTCCAGGCCAGCTCTCTTTTGTGCCCCGGGAGTGCAGTGGAGGGTGGCCCAGGTCTTTGGGCCCTGCACCCACATGGGAGACCAGGAGAAGCATCTGGCTCCTGGCTTCGGATCAGCACAATGTGCCGGCGGCAGCGGCCATTGAGGGTGAACCAACGGCAAAGGAAGACCTTTCTCTCTGTCTCTCTCTCTCACTATCCACTCTGCCTGTCAAAAAAAAAAAAAGATATATATACTTTGGTAGACAGTTAATAAAATTAATATTTACTGCACCATTAAGGGCATCTTTGAGTGAAACTAGCATTTATTTTACTGTGCATATGTATTAATAAAGAAGTCAATGATCACTAGCATAGTCTGTACCACTTCCTTGATTCATGCGGAGGCAAAAGCAATTTTACCACTTTAGGGACCTCCAAGGGTCTATGCAGGCCATACTTGTGAGGATTTGTGAGCTAGATGAAGTCTCTTAACTAGCTAGTATGTGGCCAAACCAGGATCTAAACCAACCTATGTTTGACAGTGAAGTCTGTAATCTTCTCACTACATTATATTGCTTCACTCCTCAGCTCATGCTTGCCAACATGCTGATTCAGATTCAAACCAATACTGTAATTCCAGAATGGGCCCAGGACAAAGACAACTGTACAAGTCTCAAAGGATATAGCTCACTTTTGATTTAATTAGCTAACAGATGTTACAGCGCTGAAGTCCATGCTTTTGTTTTTTCCTTGTGTGTTTTTTTTTTTGTTTTTTAAAGATTTATCTATTTATTTGAAGATTGTATTTTTTCTTTTTTTCGACAGGCAGAGTAAGACAGTAAGAGAGAGACAGAGAGAAAGGTCTTCCTTTTTCCGTTGGTTCACCCCCTAAGTGGCCGTTACAGCCGGCACATTGCAGCCGGCGCGCTGTGCCAATCTGAAGCCAGGAGCCAGGTGCTTCCTCCTGGTCTCCCATGCGGGTGTAGGGCCCAAGCACTTGGGCCATCCTCCACTGCCTTCCCAGGCCACAGCAGAGAGCTGGACTGGAAGAGGAGCAACCGGGACAGAATCCGGTGCCCCGACCGGGACTAGAACTCAGGGTGCCGGCACCACAGGCGGAGGATTAGCCTAGTGAGCTGCAGCGCTGGCCTATCTATTTATTTGAAAGGCAGAGTTACAGAGAGGCAGAGAGAGAGCGAGAGAGAAGTCTTCCATCCGCTGGTTCATTTCCCAAATGGCCACAATGGTGGCAGCTGGGCTGATCCAAAGCCAGGAGCCTGGAGTTTCTTCCAGGTCTCCCACATGAGAGCAGCGGTCCAAGTATCTGGGCCATCTTTAACTGCTTTCCCAAGCCATATCAGAGAGCTGGATCGGAAGTGGAGCAACCAGGACTTGAACTGGTGCCCATATGGGATGCCAGCACTGCAGGTGGCGGCTACACGCTATGCCACAGCACCAGTCCCAAAGTCCATGTTTTTAATTAGCGATTGCTTTAAGAGTCAAGTACGAGGGCCGGCGCTTGGTATAACAGATAAAACTGCCAACTGCAATACTAGCATCCCATATGGGCGCTGGTTTATAATGGGTAAAACTGCCACCTGCAATGCTGGCATCCCATATGTGCGCTGGTTTGAGTCCCGACTGCTCCACTTCTGATCCAGCTCTCTGCTATGGCCTGGGAAAGCAACAGAAGATGGCCCAAAACCTTGGGCTCCTGCATTAGCATGGGAGACCTAGAAGAAGCTCCTGGCTCCTGGCTTCAGATCTGCCAAGCTCCAATTGTTGTGGCCACTTGGGGAGTGAATCAGTGGATGGAAGATCTCTTTCTCTACCTCTGCCTCTGCCTCTCTCTAACTCTGCCTTTCAAATAAATGCATAAATTAACAAAAAAAAAGTCAAGTACAGGGGCTGGTGCTGTGGCATAGAAGGCTAAGTCTCTGACTGTGTCACCAGCATCCCATATGGGCGCCAGTTCAAATCTTGGCTGCCCACTTCCGATCCACCTCCCTGGTAACAGCCTGGGAAAGCAGCGGAAGATGGTCCAAGTCTTTGGGCCCCTACACCCACATGTGAGGTCCAGAAGAAGCTCCTGGCTCCTGGGTTTGGATCACCCCAGATCCAGCCTTTGCAGCCACTTGGGGAGTGAACCAGTGGATGGAAGACTTCTCACTTTGTCTCTCCCTCTCTCTGTAACTCTGCCTCTTAAATAAATAAGTAAATCTAAAAAACAAACAAACAAGACCTACACAAAGACTTCCATTAAAAAAAAAAAAAGGACGAGAGAAACAATGTTCTGAGTTTGGTAATAGTCTTTAAGGAACATGTGTAAGAGAAACCAAGTGGGCTGGTGCCGTGGCTCACTTGGCTAATCCTCTGCCTGTGGTGCCGGCAATGCGGGTTCTAGTCCCGGTTGGGGTGCCGGGTACTAGTGCCAGTTGCTCCTCTTCCAATCCAGCTCTCTGCTATGGCCTGGCACCTGGCTCCTGGCTTCTGATCGGCACAGCGCTGGCCGTAGCGACCATTAGGGGAGTGAACCAATGGAAGGAAGACCTTTCTCTCTGTCTCTCTCTCACTGTCTATAACTCTACCTGTCAAATTTAAAAAAAAAAAAAAAGAGGAACCAAGTGAGTTTCAAATCTCAGCTCTGCTCCTTAGTAACTATGTGAGTTTAGACTCTATAAAATGACCTTATCTCAGAGAATTCTTGAAAAGATATTCACATAATACAGAAAAAAGCACTTTGTTAAACTTAAAAAACAGATAAATGTTCAGAATTGTACATTTGAAAAGGTATGTATACTATGAAAGTATAATTTCTTGATTCTGATTTATTTTAGTAGTTTGAAACTGTCTTTTTCTGATTTCTGATCACAGCTGTGTTGTGGAAAAGCAGGCTAAGCCATGACCTGCAATGCTGGAATTCCATGAGGGCTGGTTTGAGTCCTGGCTGCTCTACCTCCAATCGAACTCCCTGCTAAAGCACCTGGGAAAGCAGAAAACGGCCCACGTGCTTGGTCCCCTGCTACCCACGCTGGAAACCCAGACAGAGCTCCAGCCTGGCTCCAGCTTAACACAGCTCCAGTCATTGAGGCCATCTGGGGAGCGCACCAACGAATGAAAGATTTCTAACTGTCTTTTATATAAATAAATAAATAAATAAATAAATAAATACCTTGATAACACAAGTAACCCCTTAGTTTTAATATCATAACCAAAGGAAAACATGACCTGGTTTATTCCAGTTTTTAGGACTGTATTAAGGCACTGCTTATATGAGGATCTTCTATGTCAGGGGTGGGAAATCTTTTTTCTGACAAGGACCATTAGATATTTATAAAATCATTTGTAAGCCATAGAAAATTTTCAACTTAAAAACTAGACTGCTGGCTGGCGCCGCGGCTCAATAGGCTTATCTTCTGCCTGTGGTGCCGGCACCCCGGGTTCTAGTCCTGGTCAGGGCACCGGATTTTGTCCCGGTTGCTCCTCTTCCAGTCCAGCTCTCTGCTGTGGCCCGGGAGTGCAGTGGAGGATGGCCCAGGTCCTTGGACCCTGTACCTGCATGGGAGACCAGGAGAAGCACCTGGCTCCTGGCTTTGGATCAGTGCAGTATGCCGGCCATAGCGTGCCGGCCACGGCAGCCATTGGAGGGTGAACCAACGGAAAAGGAAGACCTTTCTCTCTGTCTCTCTCTCTCTCACTGTCCACTCTACCTGTCAAAAAAAAAAAAAAAAAAAAAAAAAAAACTAGCCTGCCTGGGGCCAGCACTGTGGCGCAGCGGGTAAAGCCACCACCTGCAGTGCCGGCATCCCATATGGGTGCCAATTTGAGTCCCGGCTGCTCCACTTCTGATCCAGCTCCCTGCTTTTAGCCTGGGAAAGCAGTAGAAGATGGCCCAAGTCCTTAGGCCCCTGCACCCCCATAGGAGACCTGGAAGAAGCCCCTGGCTCCTGGCTTCGGATGTGCCCAGCTCTGGCCATTGTGGCTATCTGGGTAGTGAACCAGTAGATAGAAAACCTCTCTCTTTCTGTAACTCTGACTTTCAAATAAATAAATAAATAAATAAATCTTTAAAAAGAAACTTAACAGTCATTCAGAGTCTGCTATATGCATACATTGAAGTTGGAATATTAAGATCAATAATGTATTATGAACAATGTAGTTTTTTTTTTTTTTTTTTTGACAGGCAGAGTGGACAGTGAGAGAAAGAGAGACAGAGAGAAAGGTCTTCCTTTGCCGTTGGTTCACCCTTCAATGGCCGCCGCGGCCAGCGCGCTGCGGCCGGCGCACCGTGCTGATCCGATGGCAGGAGCCAGGTGCTTCTCCTGGTCTCCCATGGGGTGCAGGGCCCAAGCACTTGGGCCATCCTCCACTGCACACCCTGGCCACAGCAGAGAGCTGGCCTGGAAGAGGGGCAACCGGGACAGAATCCGGCGCCCCAACCGGGACTAGAACCCGGTGTGCCGGCGCCGCTAGGTGGAGGATTAGCCTATTAAGCCGTGGTGCCGGCAGTATTTCTTTTTTAAAGATTTATTTATTTACTTGAAAGTCAGAGTTACACAGAGAGAAAAGAGGCAGAGAGTCAGAGAGACAAGAGGGGAGGAAGTCTTCCATCCGCTGGTTCACTCCCCAGATGGCCACAAAGGCTGGAGCTGCACTGATCCGAAGTCAGGAGCCAGGAGTTTCTTCCAGGTCTCCCAGGGGGCCAAGGACTTGGGCCATCTTCTACTGCTTTCCCAGGCCATAGCAGTGAGCTGAATCGGAAGTGGAGCAGCTGGGACTCGAACCGGCACCCATATGGGATACCATATGGGATGCTGAAACTGCAGGCGGCTTTACCTGCTACGCCACAGCGCCGGCCCCACAATATAGTATTTATGATTGCCTGTGTCATCTGTGCAGTTACTCTGCCTTAAATATGACTGCAGAATTGTGTATAAATTAACCCTGATTAGGGGATGCTCCATGAATAAATCCTATTGACTGCTTTGCAGGGCTGTTTACCTTTTGGCTTTTCATGCTGTTTTCTGGAGAGGGAGCTCATAATAAACTTGACATCTGCATGTCATCAGCTCCTATACAGAGGCCCCATTATGTCACCTTTGATCCGTTAAAATTAAAGTTCTCTAGAATGACTTTAGAAATGGGTTTCTTGGCCGGCGCCGTGGCTCAACAGGCTAATCCTCCGCCTTGCGGCGCCAGCACACCAGGTTCTAGTCCCGGTTGGGGTGCCGGATTCTATCCCGGTTGCCCCTCTTCCAGGCCAGCTCTCTGCTATGGCCCGGGAAGGCAGTGGAGGATGGCCCAAGTCCTTGGGCCCTGCACCCGCATGGGAAACCAGGAGAGGCACCTGGTTCCTGGCTTCGGATCAGCGCGATGCACCGGCCACAGCGGCCATTGGAGGGTGAACCAACGGCAAAAAGGAAGACCTTCCTCTCTGTCTCTCTCTCTATCCACTCTGCCTGTCAAAAAAAAAAAAAAAAAAAAAAAGAAATGGGTTTCTTAAAATTTCCATGTATATTCTCTGTAAAAGGATAATAAATATTTGTGTTTTGTTTACGTAGAAAAGGGGTGGGGAACATCTGGCCTGTGGGCCATATAGGCCCATGAAATCATTTAGTTTGGCCTGACCAAGGCAACCACAGGTGGGCCTCAAAATTAATTAAATTTATAAAGCAGACTAGTTTCTTTTTTTCTTTCTTTTTTTTTTTTTTTTTAATTTGAAAGTCAAAGCTACCCAGAGATAGAAGGAGAGGCAGAGAGAGAGGTCCTCCATCCACTGGTTCACTTCCCAACTGGCCTCAATGGCCGGAGCTGTGGCCCCCTCTGTTCAGGTTTTACTTCCCAGTTTAAAAAACAAAACAAGCCCAGTGCCGTGGCTTAATAGGCTAATCCTCTGCCTTGCGGCACCGGCACACCAGGTTCTTGTCCCGGTTGGGGCGCCGGATTCTATCCTGGTTGCCCCTCTTCCAGGCCAGCTCTCTGCTATGGCCAGGGTGTGCAGTGGAGGATGGCCCAAGTGCTTGGGCCCTGCACCCACAGGGAGACCGGGAGAAGCACCTGGCTCCTGGCTTCGGATCAGCGAGATGCGCCGGCCGCAGCGGCCATTGGAGGGTGAACCAATGGCAAAAAGGAAGACCTTTCTCTCTGTCTCTCTCTCTCTCTCTCACTATCCACTCTGCCTGTCAAAAAAAAAAAAAAAAAAAAAACAGGGGCTGGTGTTGTGGCACAGTAGTTAAATAACCTGCCTGAAATGCAGGCATCTCATATGGGAACTATACATGTCCTGACTGCCCTACTTCTGATCCAGCTCCCTGCTAATGGCCTAGGAAAGCAGCAGAGAATGGCCCAAGTACTTAGGCCCCTGTACCCTCATGGGAGACCTGGATGAACCTCCTGGCTCCTGGCTTCTGCCTGGCCTAACCCTGGTTGTTGCAGCCATCTAGGCAATGAACCAGCAGACAGAAGATCTCTGTCTCTCCTTCTCTTTCTGTAACTCTTAACTATTATAAGTACATACAAGGGTTCCAAGTTGGTTGAACACGTAGAATCCAAAGGTAAGGTGTGTCCCCCCATTACTGCTTTGAAATTCTTACCAACAGAAACGCAACAGATGAAAAAATGAATTAAATCTTTTTCATCTCATTCCATTAGCAATCTGCTGTGAAATCAAGCACCAACAATTTTATTTTCCTGAACCTTTGCTATTCTCATTGCCACTAAAGAAATGATACATTTTCAACAATGTATGACAGGAATAGAATCAAAAGAAATGAACAGAATGCACAAATGTGGGGAGAAGTACCTATAACCAAAACATCTCCTACTAATTATAATTACTAAGAGCAGCTCAAGTTTGTATTTTATATCTTCCACTCCCACCATTCCACAGAACAAAATGCTACATTCTATTCACTTTCCAAGTGTTATTTCAACAAACTCCATGAACAATTTGACTACTTCTTTTATTCACCAGAACAGGAAAAAAGGAATTATGTCACAGAGACTGAGGCAACCTAGCTAACCATCAGCTGTTTTCTGTTGTCATATTAAATTCTGCAGCAAAAATGTTAATACAAATGGACCATGAACACCAAACGTAAAAACTTGCTCATGAAATTTTTACCTGTCCATGTATGTCTCCACACACTGTCACTGGTGTTGATACTGGTTGAACGTTTGACTCTTCCAAGAGGAGGTCACAAACATAGTCACATAGCCGCTGTAAGAGAAATAAAATGCAAACTTTTACTAAAATATTGAAAATAAGGATCAAACAGAAAATAAACAAGGACATACTTAAAAGGATTAAGTACATATATGTGTGTGTGCATATATACGTGTGTGTAGATAGATAGATAGATAGATAAATAGATAAAGATTTATTTATTTATTTGAAAGGCAGAGTTACAGAGAGGCACAGGCAGAGAGAGAAGTCTTCCATGCACTGGTTCACTCCCCAAATGGCCACAATGACTGGAGCTGAGCCAATCTGATGCCAGGAGCCAGGAACTTCTTCTGGGTCTCCCACACCGGTGCAGGGACCCAAGGACTTGGGCCATCTTCAAACACTGCTTTCCCAGGCTACAGCAGAGAGCTGGATTAGAAATGAAGCAGCCGGGTCTTGGATCAGCACCCATATGGGATGCTGGCACTGCAGGTGGTGGCTTTACCCGTTACACCACAGCACCGGCCTCAAGTATATAGTTTTTTAAAGATTTATAATTTATTTTGAGGGTCACGGAGAGACAGAAAGAGATCTTCTGGGGCCACTGTTGTGGTATAGCAAGTAAAGCCTCCGCCTATGATGCTGGCATCCCGTATGGGCTCCTGTTAGAGTCCTGGCTGTTCCACTTCTGATCCAGCTTCCCACTAATGTGGCAGGGAAATCAGCAACGGATGGCCCAAGCGGTTGGCCCCTGCACCCACACTGGACACCAGGAAGAAACTCCTGGCTCCTGGCTCTGGAATGGCCCAGCTGCAGCCTTTGTGGCCATTTGAGGAGTGATCCAGTGGATGGAAGTTTCTTCTGGGTTGCAGAGGCCCAAACACTTGGACCATCTTCCACTGCTTTTCCCAGGCCATTAGTAGGGAGCTCGATGGGAAGTAGAGCAGCCAGGACATGAACCCATATGTGATATCAGCGGCCTTACCCACCATGCCACACCACCAATCACCAAGACTAACTATATTTGTTAATTATTTTATTTACTTTAGCCGCAGGGACACAGAAAGAGAGCCAGTTTCCATCTGCTGATTCACTCTCCATGATGGCCAGAGTTGGAGCTGACACTGGATGTTAGGAACTCAATCCAGATCTCCCACCTGGTATTAGGGGCTCAATTACTTGACCCATCACCATTTCTTCCCAAGGTCTACATTAGTAGGAGGCTGGAGTCAGGAACCGGGGTCAGGCACTAAACCCAGGCAGCCCAACCAACTGAAACAGTAGGCCAAATGCTACTCCTAAGTATACTGTTCTTTTTAATGTTTATTTTCTTCTATTCGAAAAGCAGAGTGACACATTAAGAATGAGCGGGAGAACAAGTAAATGCACTATCTTCCACTGCCAGCTCACTCCCCAAATGCTTGCAACAGCCAGGGATAAGCAGAAGCCAGGAGCTTGGAACTCCATCCAGGTCTCCCTCCTCTTTGGGTGGCAAGAACCCAAGCACTTGAGCCATTATCTGCTGCTTCCCAGGATGCATCAGCAGGGAGCTGAATAGGAAGCAGAGGTGTTAGGACATGAACCAGCACTCCAATATGGAATGTGGGTGTCTCAAGCAGCAGTTTAACCCATTGTATCACATCATTCACCTCCAAATTATACTTTCTGACAAGAAAAGCAACTACTCTGTGATGATTCTAGGGTTAGATGTCTGTCAGCTTCACATAACACTTAATAATGCATAAGAATGATACAAGGACAGGACCAGCATTGTGGCACAGCAGGTTAAACTGCTGTATCCAATGCCATCATCCCATATGGGCACAGGTTTGAGTCCTGAAAGGTCTACTTCTGATCCAGCTCCCTGTTAATGTGCCTTGGAAAGTAGTAGGAGATGGCCCAAGTACTCGGGTCCCTGCCACCTATGTAGGAGACCCAGATGAAGCTCCTGGCTTTGGCCTGGCCCAGCCCTGGCAGATTCAGACATCTGGGGTATGAATTAGTGGATGGAAGATCTCTCTCCATATCTTCTTCTCTCTATATATAACTCTGCCTTTCAACTAAATAAATCTTTTTTTTTCTTTCAAAAAGAATGATATAAGGACTATTCCAAAAGATAAACTCCCTTGCTAATTTTATAGTAAATAATTTTAGAAGTAAATATTTTTATTTGCTAACTTAAAAGTAAATTGTGTGGGCTGGCATTGTGGCACAGCCAGTTAAGCCATTGCTTGTCATTTCTGCATCTCATATGGGTGCCAGTTTGAGCCCAGGCAGTTCCATTTCCAATCCAGTTCACTGCTAATGCAACCAGGAAAGCAGCAGAAGATGGCCCCTGTACCCTGGTGGAAGACCCAGATGGAGTTCTGGGCTCCTAGCTTTGGCCTTGCCCAGCCCTGGCAGATGCACCTGTTTGGGGAGTAAACCAGTGGATGGAAGATCTCTCCCCCTCTCCGTAACTTTGCCTTTCAAATAAATAAATATTTTTTAAAAAAAAGTAAATTGGGGCTGGCGCCGTGGCTCAGTAGGTTAATCCTCTGCCATGGTCTTAGCAATAAAAAGCAATAAAAAGAACTACTGCCACAAAAATTGGATTAATTACAAGGGACTTATGATGAGTGGGGGGAAAAAAACCTGTCCCAAAAGGTTATATACTGTATGATTCCATTTATATAACATTCTTGAAATGACACAATTATAAAAATTGGTAACAGATTAGTGGTTGTCAGAGGTTCAGGAGTTAGTGTAGCACAACAGAAGTAGGTGTGGCTGGGGCCCGGTGCTGTGGCACAGTGGGTTAAGGCCCTGGCCTGAAGCGCCAGCATCCCATATGGGCGCCAGTTTTAGTCCTGGCTGCTCCTCTTCTGATCCAGCTCTCTGCTATGGCCTGGGAAGGCAGTGGAGGATGGCCCAAGCCCTTGGGCCCCTGCACCCATGTGGGAGACCTGGAACAAGCTCCTGGCTCCCTGCTTTGGATCGGTGCAGCTCTAGGCATTGTGGCCATCTGGGTAGTGAACCAGCGGATGGAAGACCTCTGTCTCTACCTCTCTCTGTAACTCTTTCAAATAAATAAAATTAATCAAAAAAAGAAGTAGGTGTGTGGCTATAAAATGGTAACAAGAGGAATGTTGGGCTGGCATCACGGCTCACTAAGCTAATCCTCCACCTGTGGTGCCGGCACCCCAGGTGCTAGTCCCAGTCGGGGTGCTGGATTCTGTCCTGGTTGCCCCTCTTCCAGTCCAGCTCTCTGCTGTGGCCCGGGAAGGCAGTGGAGGATGGCCCAAGTGCTTGGGCCCTGCACCCACATGGGAGACCAGGAGAAGCACCTGGCTCCTGGCTTTGGATCAGTGCTGTGCGCTGGCCGTAGCGACCATTTGGGGGGTGAACCAAGGAAGGAAGACCTTTCTCTCTGTCTCTTTCTCACTACCTAACTCTGCCTGCCAAAAAAAATAAAATAAATTAAATAAATTAAAAAAAAAAAAAAACAAGAGGAATGTTGTAGTGACAGAACCATGCTGTATTATATGGAATATGGTGCTTGATACATGAGCCTATAGGTGTAATAAAATCTCATAGAACTAAATGCACACGTATCAATGAATACAAACAAACCTGAGAAATCTGAACAAGATGGTGAGCTGTATCAATGTCAACATCCAGGTAGTAGTAATGGCAGTAGTATTGTATTACAGTTTGACAAAATGTTATTACTAGGGGAAACATTAAATGATACCTGGGATGTTTCTGGATTGTCTTACAATTGCATGTAAATTTACAATCATTCCAAAATTAAAACTGGAATTAATTATAAAGTGCAAATCTAAAATTAAAGAGTCAGGATAGGCATTGTAGTACAGTGGCATCTCATATCAGAGTACTGTTCAAGTCCAGGCTGCACCACTTCTTCTTCTTCTTCTTCTTTTTTTTTTTTTAAGATTTATTTTATTTATTTGAAAATCAGAGTTACACAGAGAGAGAAGCAGCAGAGAGAGAGAGGTCCTCCATCTGCTGGTTCACTCCCCAAATGATCGCAATGGCCGGAACTGGATCAATCCAAAGCCAGGAACCAAGAGCTTCTTCCAGGTCTCCCATACGGGTACAGGGGCCCAAGGTCTTGGGCCATCTTCTACTACTTTCCCAGGCCACAGCAGATAGTTGGATTGGAAGTAGAGCAGCTGGGACTTGAACCAGCGTCCATATTGGACGCTGGCACTGCAGGCAGGTGGCTTTACCAGCTATACCACAGTGCCAGCACCTGGGTTGCTGCACTTCTGATCCAGCTCCCTGCTAATGCAGAAATCAGCATGTGGGAGATCCAGATGGAATTCCTGATTCCTGGCTCCAGCCTGGCCCAGGTCTGGCTGTTGTGACCATCTGGGAAGTGAACTAGCAGATGGAAGATCTCAATCTCTCTTGATATCTATCTCCTTTCAACCTTACCCCCCACCCCACTGCTCTCTTTCAAATAAATAAATCTTTTTTAAAAAGTTGGGATGGGTATTGTGGCATAGCAGGTTAAGATGCAATGCGGGACACCCACATCCCATATCAGAGTGCTGGTTGGGGTTCTGGCTACTCCCCACTAATAATACACATGGGAAGCAGCAAATGATGGCCCAAGTACTTTGGCCCCTACTACCCATGTGGGAGACCTAGACAGAATTCCTGGCTCCTGGCTTCAGCATGATACAGTCCCAGCTATTACAGCCATTCGGGGGGAGTGACTCAACAGATAAAAGAGCACTTTTCTCTCTCTCTCTCTCTCTGCCTTTCAAATAAATAAGTCTTTAAAAGTTAAAGAGTCATTCTACTATTCAAAAAGAATTACAAGGAACAGGTGTTTAGCCTACTGGTTAAGATGTCCACATCCCACATTGAAATGCCTGGGTTGGATATTTGGCTCCAGCTTCCTGCTAATGCAGACCGTGGGAGGCAGCAGTGGATGACACAAGTAATTAGGGTCCTGTCACCTACATGGGAGATCTGGACTGTGTTCTTGGCTCTTGGTTTCAGACCCACACCAGTCCCCTTCATTGTGGGCAACTGGAGAGTGAACAAGCAAATAGGAGCCCTCTCTCTCTCTCTCTGCCTCTCAAATAAATAAATAAAAATTTAAAAACAACTCTAAGTGGTGGGCATTGTGGCACAATGAGTGAAGTTGCCACTTGGCATGCCCATATCTTATACCGAAGTGCCAGTTTGAGAGCCAGCACCTCTGCTTTCTGATCCAGCTTCGTTCTAACGCACCTGGGGAGGCAGCAGAGGATGGCCCAAGTGTATGGGCCGTTGCCACATACATGGAAGACCCAGATGGAGTTCTGGGCCCCTGGCTGTTGCAGGCATTTGGGGAGTGAACCAGTGGATGCAAGAGCTCTACATGTTTCTCTGTCACTCTTTCAAACAATTAATAAATAAATCTTTAAAAAAAAATTAGTAAGAATCTAGGATTCTACTGAGTACAATGGGTAAGTCTTTAGAAGGTTCAGAACAGAAAACTGACATGACCTTAGGTCTGCTGTGTTGAAAATAAGAGTATTAGGGGGGCCGGCGCTATAGTGTAGCAAGTAGGCAAAGCTGCCGCCTACAAGGCTGGCATCCCATATGGGCACCAGTTCTAGCACTGGCTGCTCCACTTCTGATCCAGCTCTCTGCTAATGCACCTGGAAAAGCAGCAGAGGACTTGGGCTCTCGCACTCATGTGGGAAACCCAGAAGAAGCTCCTGGCTTCAAGCTGGCCCAGCCTCAGCTATTGAGGCCATTTGGGGAATGAACCAGCAGATGGAAGATTTCTGTCCCTGTATTATCCTCTCTGGAATTCTGCCTTTCAAAAAAAAAAAAAAAAAAAAAGACAGGAAGGAAGGAAGGGGAGGGGAGGGGAGGGGAGGGGTGGGGAGGGCAGGGCAGGGCAGGGCAGGGCAGACAATTGGGGGGAATGCAGCCAGTGTAGGTAAGGGACAAAAGGTAGACAGCCTCTACAATAACCTAGGCAAAACTAAATACTGGATTAGACTAGGGTAGTAAAAGTAGAAAATGGTGACAAATAGACAAGGCAAGATTTATAACCAAATGGATAGGCATTAAGAGAAATAAGGAATCAAGGATGACTCAAGGTTTTTGACCTACAACAACTGTTAAGAATAGAAATAATCGGGGCAGCGCCGTGGCTCACTAGGCTAATCCTTCACCTGCGGCCAGCACCCTGGGTTCTAGTCCCAGTTGGGGCACTGGATTCTGTCCCGGTTGCTCCTCTTCCAGTCCAGCTCTCTGCTGTGGCCTGGGAAGGCAGTGGAGGATGGCCCAAGTGCTTGGGCCCTGCACCCACATGGGAGACCAGGAGGAAGCACCTGGCTCCTGGCTTCTGATTGGCACAGCGCGCTGGCTGCAGCGGACATTGGGGGGTGAACCAACGGAAAAAGGAAGACCTTTCTCTCTAACTCTGCCTGTCAAAAAAAAAAAAAAAAGAATAGAAATGATCACTACTGCAATAGTTCAGACTCAAGGGAAAAGAGATTTATTATTGCTTTCCCTCTCTTAAATATATTTTATTTTTAAAATAAGTTTCGGAGCTGAGCAGAAAAGGGTAGCACGTGGCCTACTGATCAAGATACCAGCTAAGACGTCCTCATCCCATAGCAGAGTAATTGGGTTTGATATCAGGCTCTGACTCCAGACTTGAGCTCCCTGCAGCAGGGATGGCTTGGTTCCTACCATGCATCCGGGAGCCATGAATTCAATTCCTGACTCCCAGCATCGCCTGGTCTATCCCCAGGCATTTGGAAGTAGATGGACAATCTATCACTCCTTCTCTGTCACTCTGCCTTTCAACTAATTAAAGAAATAAATAAAACTTAAAAACTAAAGTTAAAAAAATTTACCAATTTAAAAAACCATCAGCAGAGCTGATGCTGTGGTACAGTGTGTTAAGCCACTGCCTGCAATGCCAGTATCCCATATAAGCATTGGTTTGAGTCTGGCTGCTCCACTTCTGACCCATGTCCCTGCTAATGTGCCTGAGAAGATGCCCCAGATGTTCTGACCCATGTCCCTGCTAATGTGCCTGAGAAGATGCCCCAGATGTTTGGGTCCCTGCCCACATGAGAGACCCAGATGGAGTTCCTGGCTCCTGGCTTTGATAATTGCTACCATTTGGGGAGTGAACTAGTAGATGGAAGATCTGTCTCTCTATGCAACTCTGCCTTCTAAACAAATAAATAAATCTTAAAAAAAAAAAATCATCACCTCAACTACAAACATTGAATTCAGTCCTTATGGATAGATGGTTGACCTTTCAGTCCATTTAATTTATAATTTCAATTATTTTTCAGAAATTTTTAAATTTTATTCATAACACTATTTTTATTATTTTACAATTTTATTAACACTTTGCCACATTCACCTCAAATGTAGACATTATACACATACACATTTATACTATTTTTTCTTGAAAACAGAGACAATTTCTCAGAGTGCGGGATTCATGACAATGAACATAACTTGGGGAAAGAAGAGTATGTCATCTATTTACCTGGCATGACTCAGTGAAGCAATATTTATAACTAAAAACCAAATGATATGACATCCACACAATTTTTATATTCTATACATTAACTTCCACAAAAAAGAAAAAATGGGTGATATTTGTCTTTCTGGGTTTGGTTTGTTTCACTAAGCATTCCATCCATTTTGTTGCAAATGTCTGGATTTCATTCTTTTTATGGCTGAATAACATTTCATCGTGGTGTGTGTGTGTGTGTGTGTATCACATTTTCTTCATCCAATCACCAGTGATGGACATTTAGGCTGATTCCATTATCTTTGCTAGTGTGAATTTAGCTGCTACAAACACAGGAGTACAGATTTCATTTCCTTTGGATATATTCCTAGGAGTCGGATACTTGAGTCATATGGTCGATCTATTTTTACTTTTCTGAAAAATTTCTCTTTCCAGCCAATTTCAAAAGATTCTTGCTGGCGCCGCAGCTCAATAGGCTAATCCGGCACCCCGGGTTCTAGTCCCAGTCAGAGCGCCAGATTCTGTCCCAGTCGCTCCTCTTTCTGTCCAGCTCTCTGCTATGGCCCGGGAAGGCAGTGGAGGATGGCCCAAGTCCTTGGGCCCTGTACCCTCATGGGAAACCAGGAGAAGCACCTGGCTCCTGGTTTTGGATCAGCGCAGCGCGCCAGCTGCAGCACGCTGGCCGCAGCAGACACTGGGGGGTGAACTAACGGAAAAAAGAAGACCTTTCTCTCTCTCTCTCACTGTCCACTCTGCTTGTCAAAAAAAAAAAAAAATTCTTGTTGTACAGTACTCAATTTCTATTATCAATTAGAAATGTGATATACGCGTTTTTATTATTTTTATAGTAATTAGTATCCTAAGTTTACAACCTACTACTTGCATTTTTTAACCCAAAGTCAATTCCATACACCATAAGAGTAGCTCCAAATTTTAAATATGCCAGGAACTGATGAATAATTCTATGTTTTGGCCTTTTTTTTTTTTAATAATCTTTCATTACTACTTCCCTACTCCTGCTCTTTTCAGGTTAGCTTGATAGCAATAATCAATACCTGACATTTTTTTTTTCCCCTGATAGTATTCAAGGGTAATTCAAAACATTTGTGGGAAAATTGAATTTTAAAAAAAAGTTTATTTTGGTACAAAAAAAATTGTAAAGATTTATTCATTTATCTGAAAGGCAGAGTAGAGAGAGAGAAGAGAAAGAGATAGATACCTTCCATCTGCTGGTTTACTCCCCAAATGGCCACAGCAGCTGGGCTGGGCCAGGCCAAAGCCAGGAGCTTCACCCATGTGGGTGCAGGAGCCCAAGCACCTGGGCCATCCTCTGCTGATTTCTCAGGTGCATTAGCAGGGAAATGGATCAGATGTGGTGCAGCCAGGACTTGAACCAGCTCAGTGTAAAAAATGTTTGAAGTCCATGAAGTCTTTTCATAATACACATTTTCCAAGAACTTTTTTTTTTTTTTTAAACAGGCAGAGTGGATAGTGAGAGACAGAGAGAAAGGTCTTCCTTTTTGCCGTTGGTTCACCCTCCAATGGCCGCTGCAGCCGGCTCATCTCGCTGATCCGAAGCCAGGAGCCAGGTGCTTCTCCTGGTCTCCCATGCAGGTGCAGGGCCCAAGGACTTGGGTCATCCTCCACTGCCTTCCAGGACCATAGCAGAGAGCTGGCCTGGAAGAGGGGCCACCGGGATAGAATCCGGCGCCCCAACCGGGACTAGAACCCGGTGTGCCGGCGCCACAAGGCGGAGGATTAGCCTGTTAAGCCAAGGCACCACCGGCCTCCAAGAACCTTTTTAAAGAACCCCCATACAATTGCTAATTCTTTGAAAAAATTTACCTATTTCCATTTTATTTGAAAGGTAGAAAGACAAAGAGAGATCTTCCATTGGCTGATTTACTTTCTGAATGCCTACAACAGCCAGGACTGGGTCTGGCCAAAGTCAAAAGCACACAGTCTCTCACGATGAGTGGCAGGGACCCAAGAACCTCTGAGGGTACGCAGAAATAGAAAGCTGGCTCAGAAGCAGAGTAGCCAAGAGAGAAACCAGGACTCTGAAATAGGATGCAGGGAACCCAAGCAGCAACACTGTGCTACACACCTGTCCCTCCAACACTTTTTTTTTTTTTTTTTTAAGATTTATTTATTTGAAAAGCAGAGTTACAGAGATAAGGTAAGACAGAGAGATTTTTCCATCTGCTGGTTCACTCCCCAAATGGCCACAATGGCGTGGCTGGGCCAGGCCATAGTCAGGAGCTTCATCCAGGTCTCCCACATGGGTGGCAGGGGCCCAAACACTTGGGCCATCTTCTGTTGTTTTCCTAGGTGCCATCAGCAATGAGCTGGAAGTGCAGCAGTTAGGACTCAGCATTGAAGGCAGTGGCTTAGCCCAGTGTGCCAAAGCACTGGCCCCCTTCATCACAATACATTTTTTTTTTTTTTTTACAGGCAGAGTTAGACAGTGAGAAAGAGAGAGACAGAGAGAAAGGTCTTCCTTTGCCGCTGGTTCACCCCCCCAAATGGCTGCTATGGCCAGTGTGCTGCACTGATCTGAAGCCAGGAGCCAGGTGCTTCCTCCTGGTCTCCCATGCGAGTGCAGGGCCCAAGGACTTGGGCCATCCTCCACTGCACTCCTGGGCCCAGCAGAGAGCTGGAATGGAAGAGGAGCAACCAGGACAGAATCTGGCGCCCCATCTGGGATTAGAACCTGGGGTGCCGGCGCCGCAGGCGGAGGATTAGCCAAGTGAGCCGCGGCGCCTATCCCAATACATTTTTTAACATTAAAATAATACAGTGATTTTTTAAAAAAATGTATTTATTTATTTGAAAGGTAGACTTACAGAGAGGCAGAAGGGGGGGGAGAGAGAGAGAGAGAGAGGGAGAGAGGTCTTTTATCCGCTCGTTCACTCCCCAGATGGCTGTAATGGCTGGAGCTGCACCGATCCAAAGCCAGGAGCCAGCAGCCTCCTTCAGGTCTCCCATGCAGGTGCAAGGGCCCAAGGACCATCTTCTGCTTTCCCAGGCCATAGCAGAGAGCTAGATTCGAAGTGCAGCAGCGGGGATGCAAACCGGTGCCCATATGGGATGCCAGCACTGGAGGCAATGGCTTCACCTGCTAAGGCACAGTGCCCCTGGTGATGTTTTAAAGTACCTATCTTGGGACTTTATCCACCTTCCTGAGGCTTTACAAAATATATGCACTATTTTTTTCAGGTACATTCACCAAACTTTATTTTTTTTTGACAGGCAGAGTTAAACAGTGAGAGAGAGACAGACAGAAAGGTCTTCCTTCCATTGGTTCACCCCCCAAATGGCCGCTGCGCCAATCCGAAGCCAGGAGCCAGGTGCTTCCTCCTGGTCTCCCATGCGGGTGCAGGGCCCAAGCACTTGGGCCATCTTCCACTGCACTCCCGGGCCACAGAAGAGAGCTGGACTGGAAGAGGGGCAACCGGGACAGAATCCGGCGCCCCATCTGGGACTAGAACCCGGGGTGCCGGCACTGCAAATTCACCAAACTTCAATAATAACTCCAAGAATTTTTGTAAGAGCAAATAGTGTTTTTTGTTTGTTTCCAAGTTTGCCCCCATAAGGCCTACATGTTGTCTGTTACTTGTCTCATTCACACCACCTTTCAGATTTCACATCTTTAAAAAAAAAAAAAAAAAGTAGCAGGTTTGAGATGTTTTGCAGGATGGGTAGGACATTTCTTGAGAAGCCCATATCAAAGTGCCTAGGTTCAAGTTATGGCTCTGGCAACAGTTCCAACTTTCTTCTAATGCACACCTTGGGAGGCAGCAGGTGGTAGCCAAAAACCTGAGCTCCTGCCACTCACATGGGAGAAAGACTAAGTTCCAGGCTCCAGATTTGGAGCGGCTCCAGCTGTTACAAGCATTTGGGGAGTGAACCAGTGAATCAGAAGATCTCTATGTGTGTTTGTGTCTCTCTGCAAAGGCCTAATTTCCATCAGTGAGAGTCAAAGCCTGTACCATGAATACAATTGGACTATTTCCTGCCTAATGCATCCTCTAACAGGAGCTTCCAAAGCTCACCTTCCATTCCTTTCTCCATAATGCATCTCTGAGAGGTAAGTTCTCTACTTCCTACAATGTTGATCTCCCAACTTCCCACGCTCAGGAAATTGTCTGCAACATGTAAACTGTGGGCTCCACTATATACATCCTCAATAAAGATCAGTTATTAAAATATCACTCTAATTTTTTTTTAATTTCAGTAAATTCTACCCTGAAGTAAGCCACACTGCCCTCTAGAGGCCTGTGCTTATCCCTACACTATTCTGCCCTTTCCAAGTTGCTTCTCAAACTGCACTGTAGTGGTGTGTTACCACTACATGCCAAGTCTCCTACAGAGCTTGACACAATGTAGATTATAAAGAAGATACACAGATACTGGTTAAACAATAGCCTTTAAGAAGGACCCAGAGGAAAAACTTTTCTCTGCTCCCTATCAGGAATACAAGCAATTTCCCTGAGCAGCTTGTTTGTTTTTTTAATCATCTCACAGACTTTTTTTTTTTAAGATTTATTTATTTATTTGAAAGTCAGAGTTATACACAGAGGAGAGGCAGAGAGAGAAAGAGGTCTTCCATCCACTGTTTCACTCTCCAAATGGCCACAATGGCCGGAGCTGCACCGATTTGAAGTCAGGAGCCAAGAGCTTCCTCCAGGTCTCCCATACGGGTGCAGGGGCCCAAGGACTTGGGCCATCCTCCACTACTTTCCCAGGCCATAGCAGAGAGCTGGATCAGAAGTGGAGAAGCCAGGTCTCGAAGTGACGCCCATATGGGATGTCGGCACTTCATGCAGCAGTTACAGCACAGTGCCGGGCTCACAGACGGAATTTTTCACTTCCATATTTACGTAGGCTCCTGGAAAGCTTAGGGCCTAACCTCTGAGAAGTAAACCGCCTCAGCACAGATCTGAAAGCAACAGTGGGCTGTAAACTGAAGAGTACCACGAAACTCTCAATCTCAAAGGCTGAGTATTTGGAAAACACGTGTAAATCACTTTTTCTTCAACCAGAGCCCAGATACACGAGCCAGAGTAAAATTATAGCTGCCTCCCATGCATGAATCTCCCAACTGTGAACACAGAGAGCTATGTCCCTAAGTCAAAGATGATGCCTCAGGGCCGGCACCGTGGCTTAACAGGCTAATCCTCCACCTTGCGGCGCCAGCACACCGAGTTCTAGTCCCGGTTGGGGCGCCGGATTCTATCCTGGTTGCCCCTCTTCCAGGCCAGCTCTCTGCTGTGGCCCGGGAAGGCAGTGGAGGATGGCCCAGGTCCTTGGGCCCGCACCAGCATGGGAGGCCAGGAGAAGCACCTGGCTCCTGGCTTCAGATCAGCAAGATGCGCCGTCCGCAGTAGCCATTGAGGGTGAACCAACGGCAAAAAGGAAGACCTTTCTCTCTGTCTCTCTCTCTCACTATCCACTCTGCCTGTCAAAAAAAAAAAAAAAGATGATGCCTCTCATCTTCTCAGTTCAGCAGCACCTTTCAAGTCCTTATCACACACACACACAAATAAGAAAAATCTATGAAATCTCAGTATATGCAGATAGCCATCTGCAAACACAGTGACCTCATACAGCACAGTCTTGCCCTCTCCTCCCAGGCACTTCACACGCATCTTTGTGTCGCTGTCTGTAGAAAGCATGGCTTCTCTTACTGCTCTGCAACAGTCTCTGAGACAACAATCTCAACTCTGTCCAAAATTCAGGGCAAACTACACCACCCTCCCCTTGTACCCAACTAACTCTTCATCCCTGAGTAAGAAGGGGTTCATTGCCCCCATTCTTAGGAGATCCTATTTCTTCTCTCTATGGTGTTCTCAAGATACTTGGTAACAGTCCTATTTCCTGTTCCCATCTCCCTGTTTCCTCTTGCACCTCAAATACAGTGCTCTAATTTTTAAAAATTATTATGTGGCCACTGCTGTGGCATAGCAGGTAAAGCCACTGCTTCCAGTGCTGGCATCTCATATGGGCGCCAGTTCTGATCCGGCTCTCTGTTGTGGGAGACCCAGAAGCAACTCCTGTCTTCAGATCAGCACAGCTCCGGGCACTGTAGCCATCTGGAGAGTGAACCAGCAGATGGAAAGACTTCACACTCTTGCTCTCTCTCCCTTTCTGTAATTCTTCCTTTCAGATAAATAAATTTTTGAGGGGTCGACACGTAGCGGGTAAAGCAATGCCTGCAGTGCCGGCATCTCATGTGGGTTCAAAACCTGGGTGCTCCACTTCCGATCCAGCTCTCTGCTACGGCCAGAGAAATCAGTGGAAGATGGCCCAAGTCCTTGGGTCCCTGCACCCACATGGTAGACCCAGAAGAAGCTCCTGGCTCCTGGTTTTGGACCAGCGCAGCTCTGGCCGTTGCAGTAATCTGGGAGTGAACCAGCAGAAGGAAGACCTCTCTCTCTCCACCTGTGCCTCTCTGTAACTCTGCCTTTCAATTAAATAAATAAATCTTTTAAAAAATTATTTGTTTAGCTGATTTTGCTATATAAATATACCATTCCCTATATTTACTTTTGTGTATGATATTTGTAAAATACCTTCAGCTTAATAAGTAAAAATGCATCTAAAATATCTTACACAACATTTCTTTAGTCTCTAGGGACCTGAGATGACAATGTGATTCATATCCTTAGAATCCAAAATATAGTATCTATATTTTCAGGCTACACAGAGTCTCAATCATGACACTTACTAATTCTTTGTTGCATAAGGTTGCCATCCTGTACCTTATAAATGTTTAACAACCTCTCTGACTTCTGCATTTGCTGTCTACTCACGTCAAGTCACTGAGTTGTGACAACCACAAATGTCTCCAGAGATTGCCAAACATCCAGAGCAGAGGAAGGCATGCAAAATTGTCCCCAGTCAGAACCCCAGATCTAGATCTTTTTCCTGAGCTTAATAAGATGGTATGTCAGGAAGTTCATGGAGGGGGCCAGCCCTGTGGTGTCACAGGGAGGTTAAGGGGCTGCCTGCAATGCTGGCATCCTATGAGCACCAGGTCGAGCCCCAGCTGCTCCACTTCTGATCCAGCTCCCTGCTAATGAACCTGGAAAGCAACGGTGGATGACCCAAGTGCATGGGCCCTGCCACCCACTTGGGAAACCCAGGTGGAGTTCCAGGCTCCTGACTTTGGCCTGGCCCAGCAACAGCCATTGCAGCCATTTGCAAAGGGAACTAGATCATGGAAGATACCTCTCTCTCTCTCTCTCTCTCTCTCTCTCTATATATATATATATATATTTCTCTCTCTCTCTCTCTCTCTCTCTCTCTCTCTCTCTCTCTCTCTATATATATATATATATATATATATATATATATATATATATATCTCCGCGGACGCGCACCCCGGAGAACCGGCAGGAGCCGCCGCCGCCCAGGGGCCCGGGCTCCCACAGCACCGCAGCCTCTAAGGACGAGCCGGGCGGCCTGGCGCAGAGACTCGCGGCGAACGGCGACGCCGCGGCAGGCAGGCGTCACTGCCAAAGCTTCCTCTTCTTGGAGCCGCTGTCGTCCTCCGGTCTCCACGCGTCCCAGCCCGAGTCCCTCCACGTGTAACAGCGCTCCTGCCCGCCCTCGCTCAGCGCCCGGGCCTCCCACCTTCTCTTGCTCATGGCTGCGTCGGGACCAGCAGCCAGAGGCTCCCCTGCCCGGGAGGCTGCTGGGCGCTCAGCTTGGCCAGCCTGGCCGTGGCCTGCTGCCCGGCACCGCACGCATCCTGCGGCGCGACGGGACAGCCGGGCTCCCCCGCCGCAGGTGTGCATCCAGGGTGCTGGGGGCTCGGGGGCTGTGGCTGTATATATATATATATATATATATATATATGTATATATATGTGTGTATATATATATATCTAAACCTTTCAAATACATAAATCAATCTTTAAAAAAATATGTTCATGAAATATGGACTGAAAGCATACTCAAGTTTATTTTGGTGCAAGAAAAAACTTTGAAATCCATCCACATGAGGAGTCTTCAAAATGTTCATGGAAAATGTGTATTTTGAAAGAATTATGCATGGAATTCAAAACTGTTTCACACCGGGATGGGCAGACAGCTTATTGGTTAAGATGCCATTCAAACACTGACATCCCATATCAGAGTGCCTGGGTTCAACGTCTGGCTCCACTCCTGGCAATGCAGACCCTGGACAGTAGCAGTGATAGCCCACCCAGGTGGTTACGTTCCTGACGTTCACATGGGAAACCTGGATTGAGTTCATGGCTCCCAGCTCTGGCCCAGCCCCATCCCAGACCCCAACAGGAATTTAAGAAGTGAACCAGTGAATGGGAATGTTCTTTCCTTCTCTACCTCTCAAAATTGTTAATTATTTAAAGTATATAAATAAAAGATAGAAATGCCATTTATTGGCCTCATGTTCCATGAACTAGCCTCCCTCTGTCTTCTCAGCACCACCTCCAGTCACACCAAACTACTTCAAACTCCCCAAACAGGCCATGCTCTTTCTGATGAGGCTATACTGCCACTCGTGGTATTTAATTTGCTTGCATATTATTTCCTTGCCATTTTGCCTATCTGAACTTGGCTCACTCTGTCACAGCTCCTCCTCTGTGAAATCATCCCAGCTCTTGAATTAGATGCTGCCTCTTCAGTTTTGCCAACACCCTGGACAGCCTCCTGTTACAGAACCTACCACACTGTAATGATCACTGTTTACCTATCTCCCTTACCATATCGACAGACCTCCAAGGCAAAAGGAAGTATCTGATTCTACTCCTGGCACTCACAGGGAACACCATTTGACGTAAGTAGCTATTTAAGAAATGTGTGGGTGTGGACATTAGGCCCGCAGTTAAGGGACCACTTGGGAAGCCTAAATCCCATTTGGGAATGTCTGGGTTCCAGTTCTGGTCCTGCTTCTGACTACCTGCTTGTCCACAGGAAGGCAGCAGGCGATGGCTCAAGTACATGGGTCCCTGCCACCCATGCGGGAGACCTGCATTGAATCCCAAGCTCCTGGCTTCAGCCTGGCCCAGTCCTGTCTGTTGTGGGTATCTGGGGAGTAGACATGGGATAGAAGATCTCTGTCTCTGTCTCTCTGCCTTTCAAATAAATAAAAATAAGTAAGACTTTTAAAAATAAAGAAATGTGTTTTGTAAAGCATTGTACAGTTTAACAAACTGATCGCCTATCTCATGCAAAGCAGTGTTGTAAAACTGTGGAACATAAAGAATAAATGAATAATTGTTCCACCCCTCAAGAAGCTTGCAGCCTAGTAATGGATACAGCCACATCGATCAAACAAGGCGGAACACTTAAGTGATAAAATGGAGAAATAAACTACTACGGTGGGGGTCAGGCACTGTGACACAGTGGGTTAAGCTACCACCTGGGACACCCACACCCCATATCAGAGCGCCGATTCAAGTCCTGGTTATGCCACTTCCAATTCAGCTTCTTGCTGATGCAGCCTGGGAGGTAGCATATGATGGCTCAGGCCCTTGGGCTTCTGGATGCTGGTCTCAGGCCATCCCAGGCCTGGTTGTTGCAGGCTTTTAGGAAGCGAACCAGGCCAGCACCGTGGCTCACTTGGTTAATCCTCTGCCTGCATGCCAGAATCCCATATGGGTGCCAGGTTCTAGTCCCGATTCCTCCTCTTCCAGTCCAGCTCTCTGCTGTGGCCGGGAGGGCAGTGGAGGATGGCCCAAGTGCCTGGGCCCTGCACCCGCATGGGAGACCAGGAGAAGCACCTGGCTCCTGGCTTCGAATCAGCACAGCTCTGGCCATTGCGGCCATTTGGGGAGTGAACTAATGGAAGGAAGACCTTTCTCTCTGTCTCTTTCTCTCACTGTTCTGTAACTATATCTGTCAAATTAAAAAAAAAAAAAAAAAAAAGTGAACCAACAGAACAAAGATCTCTCTCTCTCTCTCCGACATTTTGCCTTTCAAGTTGATGAAAATAAAAATAATTAATATATTTTTAAAGAATTATTGGCCGGCGCCGCGGCTCACTAGGCTAATCCTCTGCCTGCGGCATCGGCACACCGGGTTCTAGTCCCGGTTAGGGCACCAGATTCTGTCCCAGTTGCTCCTCTTCCAGGCCAGCTCTCTGCTGTGGCCCAGGAGTGCAGTGGAGGATGGCCCAAGTGCTCGGGCCCTGCACCAGCATGGGAGACCAGGAGAAGCACCTGGCTACTGGCTTCGGATCAGCGCGGTGCACAGGCTGCAGCGGCCATTAGGGGGTGAACCAATGGAAAAGGAAGACCTTTCTCTGTCTCTCTCTCTCACTGTCCACTGTCTGTCAAAAAAAAAAAAATTATTTATTTATTTGAAAGAGTTACACAGAGAAGGAGAGGCAGAGAGAAAGAGAGAGAGAGGTCTTCCATCTGCTGGTTCACTCTCCAACTGGCCACAATGGCCTGAGCTGCGCCAATCTGAAGCCAGGAGCACCTACGGGTCTCCCACATGGGTACAGGACTTGGACTTGGGCCATCTTCCACTGCTTTCCCAAGCCACAGCAAAGAGCTGGATCAGAAGTGAAGCAGCTGAGACTCGAACCGGGCACCATAGGGATGCTTGCACCACAGGTGGCAGCTTTACCCGCTACACCACAGCACCAGCCCCAGAAATATATTTTAAAATATTTATTTATCTGAAAGGCATAGTTACAGAGAGGCAGAGGCAGAGAGAGAGAGGTCTTCCATCCACTAGTTCACTCCCCACATGGCTACATCCTGGCCGAAGCCAGGTGTCAGAGGAGCTTCTTCCGGGTCTCCCACGTGGGTGCAGAGGCCCATACACCTGGGCCATCTTCTACTGCTTTTCCAGGCCATTAGCAGGGAGCTGGATCACAAGTGGAGCAGCCAAGTCTCAAACCAGTGCCCATATGGGATTCCAGCACTGCAGGCAGCAGCTTAACCCATACGCCACAGCGCCAACCCCAATAATAAGCACTTTTAAAAAGTAGCGGGGCCAGAAGCTCCTAGCTAAAGATCGGCTCAGTTCCAGCCATTGCTGCCATCTGAAAGTGAACCAGTAGATGGAAGACCTCCCTCTCTCTCTCTCTCTCTCTCCCTCTGCCTCTGTAACTCACCTTTCTAATAAATAAATAAATCTTTAAAAAACAAAAGTGCTATGGATTTCCAGTGTTGGGGTATAGCAGGTTAAGCCACAGATGCAAAGCTGGCATTCTATATAAGTGCCAATTTGGGAAAAAAAAAAAAAAGTGCCAGTCTGAGTCCTAGTTGCTCCATTTCTGACAAAGCTCCCTGATAAAATGTCTGGTAAAGCAGCAGGAGATGGGCCAAGTGTGTGGGCCCCTGCCATCCACATCGGAGTCCTGAATGGAGTTCGAGGATCCTGGCTTCTGTCTGGACCAGCCCTGGCTATTGCAGCCATTTGGGAAGTCAGCCAGTAGATGGAAGATTTCTCTCTATTTCTGCCTTTCAAATATGTACATAATTTTTTAAAAAAAAATACATAAATAGCAGCTAGCGCTGTGGCGTAGTAGGTTAAGCCTCATCCTGTGGCGCCAGCATCCCATATGAGCACAAGTCCAAGTTCCGGCTGTTCCACTTCTAATCCAGCTCCCTGCTAATGGCCTGGGAAAGCAGTGGAAGATGGCCCAAATGCTCCCCTGCACTCATGTGGGAAGAAGCTCCTGGCTCCAGATTGGCCCAGCTCTAGCCATTGAAGCCATTTGGAGAGTGAACCAGCAGATGAAAGACCTCTCGGTCTCTCCCTCTCTAACTCTGCCTCTCACATAAATAAATACACTTTAAAATGATAAAGTACCATGAGGCAAAGCAATGTCAGTGTAGAAAGAACAGAACAGGAATTCAGAAACAGCAAATACAGAGTTGTACTCTGTTGAATCACTGTGGGAAAAAACACTTAAACCTCCCAAAGTCCTGGCTCTGAAACCTGCTCTGTCTGTCTGAGGATGTGTAGATGATAGTATGGACATGAAGATGTTCTGAAATCTCCAAGGAGCTATCTAAATTCTAACTGTCAATTAACTCTGACTGTGGAATCCCTGCATAGGGGCAAAAGGGCATCTGACCTAGAGTTCAAAAGGGAGAAAATGGGGGTACAGAAAGTATTCTATAGAGCAGGAGTGGGGACCATCTGGCCCATGGGCCACAGTAGACCCAAAAAGCATTTGGTCTGGTCCTGCCAAGGCAACTGCAGGAGGGACTCAAAATTCAATAAACCTATAGCAGGCTAATTTTGAAGTTGATAATTTTGTATGGCCTGTGAATGATGCTAAAATATCCAAATGGCCCTTGGCAGAATAAAGGTTCCCCACCCCTGCTTTAGAGGAAGCATCAGTGGCAGTTACAAAGAGGAATTCTGAAGCCAGACTGTCTAGGTTTGAATCCCGCTCAGCTCCTTCACTTACTAGCTGAATGACTTAGGAAAGTTACTTCATCTGTAGGTGCTTCAGTTTCCTGTCTGGAAAATAGGGCAAATATTAGCACTTAACATAGTGTTATTATGAGCATGAAATGGTTTGGTATTTCTACAAAGTATTAAATTAATAGGTGAAGAAACGGACTGAGCAGAATCAAAGAAACAAACAGGGCATGTCATTCAAAGAGAACAGTCCAAAGTATTTAAAACAGAAAGTAAAAAGAAAGGTATTATGGTGGAAGAGGTACTTAGAAAAACAAGCTATTAGCCATCCTAATAAGAAGGCCATCAATTTCATATGAAAGAGGGGTGTCCCGACTGTCACTGATTACCAGACACCTAGATTATAGTGTCACCAGATTACAGATTTTAAAAACTCAGTTTCCCACTTGGTAAAAAAGGGTACAAAACTAGCTGAACTCTGACTTTCCTTCAGCTCTGAACTTCTGGAAAAGGGGCTAGATAGTCACTAGAGACTCATACTGTCCCATGGGATACCTATAACACATATGGCCTCTGAGCACCTGAAATGTGGCTGGTTCAAACTGAGATGTGCAGTAACACCATCATTCACAGACTTGGTATAAACAAGAGCATAATATCACATTAATAATTCTATAGTGATTTCATGCTGAAATTGAGTCAAACATTTCTAAAATTTCACTTTTTAAAATGTGCACAACTTTATACGTTTTGAAGCTCAGATCCATGAGCATCCCACACGGCACCATTAGAGATGGTTTTTCCAGAAGACACAGCACAACGTGATTCTGAGGACAAGACAAACAGAATGCCAGACATCAAAAAGGGTCTTAAGGGGCTGGCGTTGTGGCACAGTGGGCTAAAGCCCTACCCTTGGCGCCAGCATCCCATGTGGGTGCCAGTTTGAGTCCCGGCTGCTCCTCTTCCCATCCAGCTCCCTACTAAATGAGCCTGGGAAAGCAGCAAAGGACAACCCAAGTCCTTGGGCCCCTTGCACCCATGTGTGAGACCCAGAAGCTCCTGGCTCCTGGCTCCAGCCTGACCCAGCCCTGGGCACTGCAGCCATTTAGGGAGTAAACCAGAGGTTGGAAGACCTTTCCCCCTTCCTCTGTAAGTCTGACTTTCAAATAAGTAAAATAAATCTTGGGCTGGCGCTCAGGAGTAGCAGGTAAAGCCGCCGCCTGAAGTTCCAGAATCCCATATGGGAGCTGATTCGAGTCCCAGCTGCTCCACTTCCGATCCAGCTCTCTGCTGTGGCCTGGGAAAGTAGAAGATGGCCCAAGTGCTTGGGCCCCTGCACCCACATAGGAGACCCAGAAGAAGCTCCTGGCTCTTGGCTTTAGATCGGCCCAGCTCCAGCCGTTGCAGCCACTAGGGAGTGATCCAATGGATGCAAAACTTCTCTGTCTCTGCCTCTGCCTCTCTCTAACTCTGCCTTTCAAATAAAGAAACTCTTTTAAAAATAAATAAATAAAATAAATAAATTTTTTTAAAAAGTGACTTCCTTGGAATTTCACAACTCATGTTACTTACCTGAGGAGACACTGGTATTGTCCCAGTTCATTCTACAGGACCCGTCTTTAGCTCCTCAGTAAAATAAGCTGAGTAACTCAGTGTTCAATTTCCTTACCTAGGAGTCACCTTCAGAACTACTGAGGCACCAGAGTCGTGGCACAGTGGGTTAAGCCACTGCCTGTTTTGCCAGCATCCCATATGGGTGCTGGTTCAAGTCCCAAATCGGAAGTGGAGCAGCCGGGTCTTAAACTGGTACCCATATGGAGTTAAGCTGGAGGCTTAACCTGCTACCCCACACTGCTGACCCCCCAATTTGTAGCCACTTTTATGGACTAACAGTTAATGTGATATTTTTGGAACTTACTCTTATGCTGCACTTCTGATCCAGCTCCCTGCTAATATGCCTGGGAAAGCAGCAGCCTGTACCCATGGGGGAGACACAGATGGAGTTCTGGAGGCTAGCTCAGCCTGACCCAACCCTGGCCTTTGTGGCCATTTGGGAAGTGAACCAGCAGATGGAAGGTATCTCTCTGTGTGTCTCTGTCTCTCTGTTACTGTTTCAAATAAGTAAATAAATCTTGAAAAAAATTATCTAAAAAATCACACAACCTCCAAGTTATAGACTCTCTCCTCCAAAAATACTATATTCAGCAAACTAGACTTTTAGTATATGTGCTGCCGAAGCGAGCACCAAACTAGACTTCTATCACTCCTCCTTTCACTTAGCAAGTTATGAAATCTAAACCATCTATTGAGCTCTATTGTCCACTCACTTTCAAGTACTTTATTCTTATTCCCTCAAAACAGGCAGATTCAACCTGATACTAGTGATCTGACCATTTCAAATTCAGTTGTAGAGAACTTGTTATTACACCTGAACATCCTACGTATTTATTATTTAGTGTTCCACCTCTAATTTCTAATAAACTTAAAATACAAATAAAATTTTACTTTCCTTTCTACCCAAACAAGTCTCTTCCATCAGGTTCATTAAGTGGCCCCAATTATTTCTTTTCATCCTCTAACAGAATATTTTCTACTGACTTGAAAGCATCAAAGGTGCTCCTAGAGTATTTTTTGGTCTGCCTATTTTTAGTTTGTACTTCATGCCAAGAAAAAGAAACAAAAATTAAATTTCTTTAAATACTCTGGAGATGAGCAGCACATTAATCTGATTTAAAAAACCATTTCCAAGACAGAACTCTCTACTAACAGAGAAAAATCCAGAATTTAAGTAGTTGCTCAAAAGATATTAAGTTTATTAAGAATCAGATACAAATAAATACAGTCCAACTATGTTTCAACAGGAAATAAAATGGTTTAATAATTATTCCTTAAGATAGGTAGGAAGTCTAACGTTTAGCAGACTAAGAGATCTAAAGAAAATCCAACTGTTTTTCAAGTAATTTGTGTCCCACCTCAAGGTACTATCAAGACATATTTTCTTAAACTGATATCACAAAGTACAAAACAGCTTTAAACATAACAAATGAAAACAGAATTCCACATGGATTCATTAACATGCGATGAATTCACCAAAAAGATGAACAATGCTACCAGCAGAGGCCTGGCTAGTTCTCCATGGGAGCAGGAACACTACACTACTATTAATAAAAGCTGTCCTTATCCCAGCGTAAGCACATACAATTCATTTATATTCACGTCAGGCCATGGAGCCTGAAAAATTTTGCATACTTGTTGAGTGAGGTTAAATATCAACTTCCGGTACCAAAGGATATAGCAAAAACACAAACACGGTCACATCTACTTTTGTAACTTTACAACCCGCGGCTTAATGAAAGCATAAAAAGAACTCGAACCGTTTACAGCTTACCCACTTCGCGCAGAGCCCATCAAAGTTAACAGAACGAGCGAGACACTGGCGCTAGCGGATAACCGCTGCTGCAAACCCAAGCACTGGCTTCAACAGAGCACAGACACACTTTTCCAAAATTACTCCGACCCCGACTCCTGCACCCCCACACACGCAACCCTGTCACTCGGGCAGTAACGAGCAAAAAAAAAAAAAGTCACCTTCTTCCAAAAAGCCAAGAAGTGGGGCCCTGCCACGGGGTTTCGGGGGGCACGACTTCAAGGCGAGCAAGCTACTGGTGTCTGCACACTTCACCCGACACCGCCACAGACCGGGGTTCACAACGGAATTGGCACGAGAGCGGAGCAATGTGGAGCGGCGCAAGGAGGGACACGACGTCCTCCTACTTCGCGCGGGCCCCCCGCGCTCCTGTCACCTCCGGAGAGCACCGCCCGCTGCGGCCCGACTCCGGCTCCGGGGGCCCGCGCTGCGCCCGGCCAAGCTGTGACGGCTCCGCGTCCGGGGGCGGCCCGCAGGCCCGGAGGGGCGACCCTGCAGGAGAGCCCGCGACACCCCCTGGGATCCCCGGCGGGGGAAGCCAGGACAGCATCCGGGCACTCGGGCTCGCCCGTCTCCCCGCGTGACGCCAAGCCCGGGGGTCGCCTCCCACCGCGGAGGGCTCTGCCGCGCCAGGACTGGACACCCGGCAGGGGTCCCGCGGAGAGAGGAAGGGCGGACCGCCGGGCGCCCCACAGCCGGAAGGGGCGAGCCCCGCAAGCGGGACTCCCGCCCCGGCCGGGCTCACCTTCAGGTCGTTTTCTGGCAGGTACTTGCACAGCCGCGCTATCTCCACATACTTGTCCAGGTCTAGCGGCGCCATTTTAGGAGGAACAAGCCGCGGCGGCGGCGGCGGCGGCGGCGGTACCAGCGGCGGCAGCGGCGGAGGCCGAAGCCGGAACTCTCCCTACGTCACGTCCGGCCCGTGAGTGGCGTCTGCGCAGCGACGTTAAAGCTTGACCGGATTCTCCGCGCCGCCCCCGCACGTCCCGCGCCCTCGCTGGCTGATCCCGGGCTGCAGGCCCCAAGCGGTCCCCTCAATTCCGCCCGCGAAACCTGCTGGGACCCGTAGTTGCCTGTCGCGGGGGTTGCTGGGATTTGTAGTTTTCAGTTGGGGCCGGCTTCTCTTTTTCCTCCTCTTCCCGGCACTTGAGCCCTGGAGACCCGGCGAGGCTTATCGGAGGCAAAACGGCGAAGTAGGTGACCTGAGCGTTCTGTGGCTTCTCGTTCCGACCCTTTTAGGCCCTCTCTCAACAGAACATCCTCAGTTAGCAATTGGGTAAGCCTGCCCGTAGTAGCCTGGTTGCGCCTTTCCAAGGCTTTGCAAAAACCTCGCTTAAACCTGTGGCGGAGAAGGCGGGCTCCCAGTCGTCTGGTCTTGAGGATGAGAAAGGAAATGTCAAAGCGTTTCTCGTACCGGATGCCGCAGGGGTTCTTTTATTCTGTGTTTTCTTCCCCGCCCCCCTCCCCCCGCCCCACTCCCCTTCCCCATTAATTCTCATGATTGCTGGGAAGGTAAGGCTTGGAGACCCTATGTAACTTGCCCCACATCTCACCGGGAACGAACGGTGGAGTCAACATTGGAAAACAGGTCAGCTGGCTCAAGCAGACCTCCCTGGGAGTCCCACGAGGGAGGGAGTTTAATGTTGTGTCCCCAACCGCAGTAAGATCACCTGGCACTGAGTAGGCCTTCAACATTCATTGAGGCATTCGTCATTCCGCAGCTGTTTACCGAACACCAGCCATGGGCCAGGTACAACTGCAGGCGCTTGGGATACTCAGTCAATACAGTAGACAAAGACGGGCGTCCACAGCCTGTGGCTGACAGCTAGGACGGGAAGACACCATGCTGCCATCAATGCATAGCGTTTGAGAAAGTGACGTGTACTAGGGGAAAAACGCGGCGGAGTAGGGAGATGGACTTTGAAAGCCATCTAAGTGGGGGAGTTGCCCATGCAGCTACCTGAGGGGCATGATAGGGAGGAGCTGGTGCGGAGGCCCTGAGGTGGACTCCTATCTAAAGTCTTAGGGAAACAGCAAGATTTGTGTGGTTGGAGCAGAAGTGAGAGGAGTAGGAGAGGAGCTCAGAGAGAAGGAGAATACTGTGGTTTTTTTGTTCTGTTTTTTAAGGATTTATTTATTTGAAAGTCACAGTCACACAGAGAAGGGGAGAGAGACATAGAGAGAGGTCTTCCATCTGCTGGTTCACTCCCCTAATTAGCCGCAATGGCTGGAACTGCTCTGATCCAAAGCCAGGAGTCAGGAGCTTCTTCCTGGTCTCCCACACAGGTGCAGGGGCCCAAGCAGTTGGGCCATCTTCCACTGCCTTCCCATGCCACAACAGAGAGCTGGATCAGAAGTGGAGCAGCCAGGACTTGAATCAGCGCCTATCTGGGATGCCAGCACTGAAGGCGGTGGCTTTACCCACCATGCCACAGCGCCAGCCCCTGCTTTTTTTTCTTTTAAATGAAATGGACTGCCAGTGCAGGATTTTTAGCACAGGAGTAAAATGATCTAACTTGTGTTAGAAGGATCACTCTAGCCACTGTGGGGACTCCTGGAGGGCGATGGTTGCACTGAGAGATCAGTTGGGAGGCTGTCACATGATCCAATCATAGTAGATGTTCAAGAGCTGGCATTGTGGCAAAGTGAGTTAAGCCAGCAATTTCGACACCAGCCCTGGCATCCCATATCAGAGCGCTAGTTCCAGTCCTGGCTGCTCTGCTTCCCATCCAGCTCCCTGCTAATGCACCTTGGAAGGTGGCAGAAGATGGCAAGAACACGTAAGAGATCAGGACGGAGTTCCTGGCTCCTGACTTTGGCCTGGTCCAGACCTGGCTGTTGAAGCTATTTGAGGAGTAAACCAGCAGGAGGAAGGTCTCTGTTTCTCCCTATCTCTGTTACTCTGCCTTTCAAATAAATTCAATAAATATATGTTTTAAAGGAACAGATTGTAGTAACTATTTGTTGCTCAAGAGACCCTAGACTGGGGTCAGCTCAGGAACTTAAACCTCCTCCTGCAGCACCAGCATCCCATATGGGCACCTATTCCTATTCTGGCAGCTCCTCTTCCCACCCAGCTTGCTATTTATGGCCTAGGAAAGCAGTGGAAGATGGCACAAGTGCTTGGGCCCCTGAACTCACATGGGAGACCCAGAAGAAGCTTCTGGCTCCTGGCTTTGAATGGGCCCACCTCTGGCCTTTGCGGCACTTAGGGAGTGAACCAGCAGGTGGAAGACTTATTTCTGTCTCCTGTCTCTGTCTATAAGTCCGCCTCTCAAATAAATTAATAAAATATTTTTAAAAAGACCCCAGACTGAATGCCCTAAAATGTATCTTGAGGGCAGTTAGCTAAACTTTAATGACTTTTTTTGAAAAAAGATTTATTTGATAGGCAGTTACAGAGAGAGAGAGAGAGAATCCTCCATCCCATGGTTCACTCCTCAGATGGCTGCATCAGGCAGGGCTGGGCCAGGCCGAAGCCAGGAACCAGGAGCTTCTTCCACGTCTCCAACCTCTTGGGCCATCTTCCACTGCTTTCCCAGGCCATTAGCAGAGCGCTGGATGGAAAGTGGAGCAGCTGGGACTCAAATCAGCACCCATATGGATTGCTTGTATTACAGGTGGCGGCCCCATCTGCTACACCACAACACCTGCCCCTTGATGAGTTTTTTTTTTTTTTTTTTTGGGATGTATTTATTATTTGACAGGCGGAGGCAGAGAGAGAGAGAGAGAGAGAGAGAGAGAGGTGTTAGAAACACTGGTTCACTCCCCAGATGGCAGCAATGGCCAGAGCTGAGCTGATCCAAAGCCAGGAGCCAGGAGCTTCTTCCGGGTCTCCCAAGTGGGTGCAGGGGCCCAAGGACTTGGGCCATCTTCTACTGCTTTCCCAGGCCATAGCAGAGAGCTGGATTGGAAGTGGAGCAGCGGGGCTTGAATCAGTGCCCATATGGGATGGCGGCACTGCAGGCAGCAATTTTACTATTACACCACATCATCCTCCCCTAATGAGATCTTTGAGTCAAGTTTTTTTTTTTTCCCAATTGTCCTCTAAGTCTGAAATTGTTTCTTTTCTTTTTTTCTTTCTTTCTTTCTTTTCTTTTTCTTTTTCTTTTTTTTTTTTTTTTTTGACAGGCAGAGTTAGTGAGAGAGAGAGATAAAAAGGTCTTCCTTCCGTTGGTTCACGCCCCAAATGGCCGCTACGGCCGGTGCAAAGTGCCAATCTGAAACCAGGAGCCAGGTGCTTCTCCTGGTCTCCCATGTGGGTGCAGGGCCAAGCACTTGGGCCATCCTCCACTGCCTTCCCGGGCCACAGCAGAGAGCTGGACTGGAAGAGGGGCAACCAGGACAGAATCCGGCGCCCCAACCAGTATTAGAACCCGGTGTGCTGGCGCCACAGGCGGAGGATTAGCCTAGTGAGCCGTGGCACTGGCCGAAATTGTCTCAAAGTAAAACTAATTGTAAAAAGTCTGTTGCAGAGCAGAATGAATCATGTCCACAGCATTCTTTTTTTGTTCATTATGCAAATTGTTTTATATTGCCTATGATGTGAATGAACGAAAGACAGCCCTGCCCTAATGGAGCTTACGGTCTGGTAGGGGAGACAAATAGTAAACATATAAATGATCAAATATTTCATTGCAAAGTGTGATTAGTACTTAAAAGAGAAAGAAAGTACTTGAGTAGGAAAAATGGCGTAGAACAGACCATCATAAGCTGGCAAGACAGTGGAGACAGCATACAGCCCTAGCAGTAGAGGCGAAGGCCAAATACCGGCTCCTGTGCTCTCAGCTCCAAAGTGGAGATAACAATAGGCCTGCCTCATACAGAGATAAGAGTAATCCTACCAGGTGAACTTGACTCAGAACAGTATCTACTCCAGAGTTGAGTGCAGTGTGTTAAGTTTTGTGTATCATGTGGACAGAAAAGAACTTTCTGAAGAAATAACATTTAAGACATTAGAAAAAAGAAAAAAGAATATGCCCAGAATTTCTTGGAGAAGAAAATTCCAAATGAGGAAAAGATGCTATTATTCTTTGTCTTTATTTTTTAAATTTTATTTATTAGAAAGGCAGAGTGACAAGAGAGCAGAGAAAAGGAGTGTAAAAGAGATCTTCCATTTGTTGGTTCACTCCCCAAATGGCCACAATGACCAAGTTAGCCAAACTAAGGTCTCCCATGTTGGTGGCTGGGGTCCAAGCACTTGGGCCACCTTCCACTGCTCTCCCAAGCACACAGCGGGGAGCTGGATTGGATGCAGAGCAGCTGGGACCCGAACCAGCACCTGGGTATGGGACGTCTGCATTGCAGCCAGTGGCTTAACCTGCTATACCACAACATTGGTCCTTGGCTCGCTTACTTGTTCTCTCTCTCTCTCTCTCTCTCTCTTTTTATAACCCTCTTTGGAAAGGTGCTGGTTTGCTCTTCATCTGTGAACCTCAGTCATTGGGAATAAATCCTACTCAAGATCACTTCTCAGAAGTGGGAAGGAAAATAGGCAAATAGACATGTGTTTTCTTTATAAAGTGCTTAAATGGAAGGTGTCATTAGCATCCACTGTTTGCCTTGCGAATGAGCTGCTGAACAGGGCGGTGGTGTCCCCTCTTAGGAAAGATGGCGGAACGATCTAGCAGTAAGGAGCTCCCTCTCACAGACCCACCTCACTGAGTGACCCTCACCCTTCACGTCCATAGCAGACAGGAGGAAAGCATCCCTCAGGGGGCAGGGCAGAAGACGTGATCAACACATCCAGTTGTGACTGGAGACAGCCTACAGATGGCTTTGACTAACAGACATTCTTAGTCTTCCACAAAGCAGACTTGGGTTCCTGATTCTACCACTTACCTAGCTGAATCATTTCAAACATTCCTTCCAGCATTCTCAAATGTAATTTCCAGCCTAAGGGCATAGATCCTAGATGAAAATTGGCTGGGGGCCAGCGCTGTGGCTCACTTAGTTAATCCTCCGCTTGCGGCGCTGGCATCCCATATGAACACTGGTTCTAGTCCTGGTTGCTCCTCTTCCAGTCCAGCTCTCTGCTGTGGCCCGGGAAGGCAGTGGAGGATGGCCCAAGTGCTTGGCCCTGCACCCGCATGGGAGACCAGGAGAAGCACCTGGCTCCTGGCTTCCGATGGGCGCAGCGCCGGCCGTAGCAGCAATTTGAGGGGTGAACCAACGGAAGGAAGACCTTTCTCTCTGTCTCTCTCTCTCACTGTCTAACTCTACCTGTCAAAAAAAAAAAAAGAAAAAAAATTGGCTGTTGCTATTCACCCAGAAACCTCGTCCAGTGTTTGCCCTCTAGCCTGGACCTTGAAATTGGGCTAGTCAGGAGACGCAGGAGCCGTCAGAGCATTCTGCGGCTCTGAGCAGACATTTCCATGGAGGCGTTCACGCACACACGCAGAGCCAACCTGACCCTGATTCTGCTTCCTGAACACACGACTGAGTCAGTCCTCCTAGGCTCTTTGGCATTATTAGGGGAATGCACAGACTCCAGGGTTTGGAATTGGATCAGCTGCAGGCCTTGAATCCCATTTTCTCTAAGTGTTGGTTATTGTCTCAAATAGATAAAACACTGACCAAGTCCTGTCTGCCCCGGAGGTGTACTATCTTCATCCTATAGGTGAGGAGACAAGGGTCCAGTGAGGGTGGAGGGCTAACTCGGCTCTGGGAGCCCCTGTCTCCAACCTCACATGTGTCCTCCGGGTCCTAGGACGCGACGGTTTCACATACACGGCAGTGGGCCCCCTCTCTTTTCAGGAAAGTCGCAGGTTCTGAACGGGATCGGAGACACTGCCGATGAACACACCTAGAAAAGTGGCTCGTTTAAGGCCAGCACCAGCACGCATCATCTGCATTTCCCAACACAACCCCCATGGAAACCTTACTACACACGGCCGGCCACACCATTCCTAGCAGCCGCTGTAACTGAACATGTAGCTGCTGGCAGGATGCTGCCCAGGCATCTGGTCACCCAAGCGCACACCCACCCCCACTCTCTTCCAAGTGGTTTCCAAGTAGAGGAGGCTAGTTTACTCCCTCGGGAGAGGCGAGCCCGGCGGACCCCCGACCCCGGGAAGCTGCGTTCAGGCCCAGCAAGGCCACACGGGCCCAGGGGCGGGGCGGACAGCGGGAGCGGAGCTGGGCCCCCCCCCCCCCCCCGGCCCTCTTCCGGGCCCGGGGGCGGGGCGAGGGACCAAGCCCCGGCCCCGCTCGGGCGGAGCCTCGGCCCGCGACCGGCCTGAGCCGCCGCAGGTAACGTGGTCCCGGGTCGGGGGTTTGGGGCCTGAGCCGCCGCGTTCCTTAGGCAAGTGGGCCTGAGCCCCGAGGAACGGGCAAGGGACGGCTGCCTTGGGGTCCAGCCTGGACACATTGGCCGAAGGGAGCCGGCCAGGTCTCTCCCGACCCTGTCTCCTACCCCCTGGAGCTGCCACCCCGGGGAGGACAGGCAGCGGGGCGGTGAGAGTGGAGGGGCGGCCGCTCCTGTGAGCTCTGGACAGCTCGTGGCCTAGGCCGCGGTGGGGTTTATCCATTATTTCACACGTTATGCTGGGTCTGGTGGTTAGGTTCTTTGAATGAATCTGACTGGCCCAGCACTCTAGGAATTTAGTGGAATCCAGCCTAGAATCCATTCAAGAGATATTTATTTATTTATTTTAAGATTTATTTATTTGAAAGTAACACAGAGGGGGGGGGGGGATTGGAAAGACAGGGAAAGAAAGAAGCATCTTCTGTCCTCTTTTTCACTCCCCAGATGCCTGCAACAGCCAGAACTAGGCCTGGCAGAAGCCAGGTGCCAGGAACTCCATCCTGGTCTGCCACCTGAGTGCAGAAACCCAAGTACTTGGGCCAGTACAGAGAAGTCAGAACTTGAACCTGGCACTCTGGTATGGGATACTTAACCTGCTGTACCACAACACCCTACCCACCCCTCCAGAGACTTTTAAATAGATCATTACATTCAAAGTGATGCCTGCAACGGTGTTGTCTTAATAAGCAAGTGCTTGAAGAAAGTTCATGGAAAGATGAAATTAAAGGATAAGGTTTATTTTGGTGTAAAAATAATTTGAGGGGGCTGGTGCTGTGGTGTAGTCAGCTAAGCCTTCCCCTGTGGCTCCAGCATCCCGTATGGGTGCAGGTTCATGTCCCAGCTGCTGCTCTTCTGATCCAGTTCTCAGCTTATGGGCCAGGAAAGCAGTGGAAGATAGCGTAAGTGCTTGGGCCCTTGTACCCACGTGGGAGACCTGGAAAGAAGCTCCTGGCTTATGATTGGCCCATCTCCATTCAATGCAGCTGTTTGGGGAGTGAACAAGCAGAGGGAAGATTTCTGACTCTTCCTCTCTCTAACTCTGCCTCTCAAATAAATAAAATATTAAAAAAAAATAATTTGAAATCCTTGCAAAGTGTTTTTCATAATGTACATTTTCACAAGCTTTTTGAAGAGCCGTATCTGCATAGATTTCAAAATTTTTCACCAAAATAAATATCTTTTCATTCCATTTTCCCATGAACTTTTTGAAGTCCCTTGGTAGATACCTTCAAAGCAGAAGGAACTAGCTTGGGAGAGTGAGGGTAGAAAGCAACAAATTGGAGAAAGGTTATTTGAACTGGGCTTAGGAGGTTGACTAGGAGTTTTCATGTTTGCTGGAAAGGAAGGGAGGCCAGCCCTGTGCCACAGCGGGTTGAGCTGCCACCTGCAGTGCCAGCATCCCATAGGAGTACCAGTTCAAGTCCTGGCTGCTCCACTTCTGATCCACCTACCTGCTAGTATACCTGGGAGGGCCCAGGATGGATCAAGTACTTAGGCCCCTGCCTCTCATGCAGGAGACCCAGATGAAGCTCCTGCATTCTGGCTTCAGCCCAGCCCAGTCCTTGCCATTGTGGCCATTTGGGGAGTGAACCAACAGATGAAAGATCTCTGGCTCACTCTTTCGGTCTCTGTTTCTGTCTCTTTCTCTCTCTCTGAAAGTCTGCCTTTCAAATAAATAAATAAATGGTGAGGGGGAGGGGAGACATTCTGGATAGGGGAAGTCGCACAGGCTGCAAGTTGTGAAAGGACCTGCCGGCGCCACGCCTCAATAGGCTAATCCTCCGCCTTGTGGCGCTGGCACACCAGGTTCTAGTCCCGGTCAGGGTGCCAGATTCTATCCCGGTTGCCCCTCTTCCAGGCCAGCTCTCTGCTATGGCCCGGGAGTGCAGAGGAGGATGGCCCAAGTGCTTGGGCCCTGCACCCGCATGGGAGACCAGGAGAAGCACCTGGCTCCCAGCTTCGGATCAGTGCAGTGCGCTGGTCGCAGCGCGCCGGCTGCAGCTGCCATCGGAGGGTGAACCAACGGTAAAGGAAGACCTTTCTGTTTGTCTGTCTCTCTCTCTCACTGTCCACTCTGCCTGTCAAAAAAAAAAAAGAAAGAAAGAAAGAAAGAAAGGACCTGTTCCATGATAGAGAACAGCAAAAAGCCTAATCTTATTGCAAGAGCTGTGATTGGGGGATGTTTGAGCCTAGAAGGCTTTGCCAAGATTTCTCCTAGTGTTCAATATTTCTCAGCCTATTAAAATGTTTTATCTTTATTGTTATTCAAAAAGCAGAGAGACAGATGAGAATAAGAGAGCTTCCATCTGTTGATTCATTCCCCAAATGCCTGCAACTGGTAAGACTGGGCTGGGCTGAAGCCAAGAAATGAAAACTCAATCAAGTGTCCTACATAGGTGGCAAGGACCCAACTATTTGCCATCACCTGCTGATGCAGGCCCAGGGTCTGCATTTGCAGGAAGCTGGGATTGGGAGCCAGAACAAGGAACCAAATCCTGCCACTCATATGTGAGATGCAGATATTTTAACTACTAAGCCAATTGCCCACCCCTGTTTCATCTTGGTTTTTTTTTTTTTTTTTTTTAATTTATTTATTGGAAGAGAGCTATATGCTCACTCTCCAAATGCCTACAACAGCCAGGGTAGGCTAGGCCAAAGCCAGGAGCCAGGAACTCTGTTCTAGTCTTCTACATGGATTGCAGGTCCATCATCTGCTATCTGCAAGGTGCATTAGTGGGAAGCTGAATAGAAATTGAGGAATAGGGGTGAGCGCTGTGGCACAGTAGGTTAAAGCCCTGGCCTGCAGCCCCGGCATCCCATTTGGGCACTGGTTTAAGTCCCGGCTGCTCCACTTCTGATCTAGCTCTCTGCTATATCCTGGGAAAGCAGTGGATGATGGCCCAAGTGCTGGGGCCCTTGCACGCATGTGGGAGACCCAGAAGCTCTTGCCTCCTGGTTTCTGATTGGCCCAGATCCCAGCTGTTGCGGCCATTTGGGGAGTGAACCAGCAGATGGAAGACCTCTCTGTCTCTCCCTCTCTCAAGTAAATAAAAAAATCCTTTAAAAAAATTTTAAAAATAAATTAATCAGTTGCAGGGGCCAGTGTTTGGCACAGCGGGTTAAGCTGCAGCCTGAGAGCTAGCATCCTATATAAACCTGGTTCAGGGCCTGGTTACATTGCATCCAATCCAGCTCCCTGTTAGTGTGCCTGAGAAAGCAGCGAAAGATAGCCCAAGTGCTTGGACCCCTGCCACCCACATGGGAAACCCAGATGGAATTCCTGGCTCCTGGCTTCAACCTGAACCATCCCAGACCGAATCAAGGAGGATGACTGGATTTGTTCTGTGTTTTAGGAAGACGATAATCGTAAATGTCTAAAAAAAATGCCTTGCCTTTCTTCTTATGCCCAGGACGCCATGAAGGAGCTGCCAGTCTTGGAGCCTGGAGACAAGCCCAGGAAAGCAACATGGTCCGTAAGGAAGGATTCAGATACAGAAATATGAGTTTGTGTTTCATTTATGAGTAGTTTGCTAGCATATTTGGAGTTGATGAGAAAGAGTCGAGAGGAAACAGCAGCTTTTGGTAATTAAACTGAGAAGGTCTGCCGGGGAAAGCTGGGAGGTGATAATTATCACAGAGCAGATGCTGATTTTGTTACAAGCCATTTACTAGGAAAAGTAAGGCACTGACCACCTGCCATCCTTAGCTGCAATGCTGGGTCTTCCCTTGAGCTGTGACTCATTTTTAAGATTTTTTTTAGGGAACTGGATTTGGATTAAACTGGCCTCACTGTTTTCCTGGCTGCTTGTTTAACCAGCCCTTCATTCAGCATCCAACACTGGTCTGACGGGCAGCTGCCGTGTAGGTGCTGGAAGTCCAAAGGCAGCCACTCCTGTGTGGTGGGAGCTGCAGACTGAGCAGGAGACAGTGGTAACGGGTGGTCAGTGCTGTGGCTGGGCTCGCAGAGGCTGTGGGGGATGGCAGTGTTGCCTTGGTCCCTTAAGGGAGCCTCTCTTCTGACTTCTGTTATCCATCTTGCTTTAAACCCAACTTATATTGTAATCATGGCATTCCCTAGTTTAAGTCCCTTTTGTGCCTCCTATTGGTCTTAGGGTAAAACTAGGTTAGAGCTGCCCCCTGGGCCCTGCGTAATCTGTTTCTGCCTGTGCTTCCTACATCAAATCCTCTTATTCACTCCTTTGTCCTAGTTCTCTTCCTTTAACACGTTGTGCACTGTGCCACTCAGAAAGTGTGCCGATCCTCCTGCTCTGACCAACTACTCTTTCCTTCCACCTTTCATCCCTCTCTTTGCCCAGCTAATTTCTGTTCACACTTCCCATCTCATTCCAAATGGTGCCTCTTCAGGAAGCCGCCTCTGCCCACCCCAGCAGCTACCTCTGTTTCCAGCATAAGGCCCTCCCGTGGTTGGTTCTAAAAATACTACAGGTGCATACCCTGTGCCCCTTTATGCCACCCTTGAAATGAAGTGGATATTCACAAGATTGTCTAAGGCTTCTCTTCTCACTTGTCGGTAAGAACAGTGAAGGCGGGAACTTTTTTTTTAATAATATTAAGAAATTTAAGGTGCTGGTGCTGTGGCATAGCGAGTAAAACCATCTCCTGCAGTACTGGCATCCCATATGAGTGCCAGTTCAAGTCCCGGCTGCTCCACTTCCGATCCAGCTCTCTGCTATGGCCTGGGAAAGCAGTGGAAGATGGCCCAAGCCCTTGGGCCCCTGCACCTGTGTGGGAGACCTGAAAGAAGCTCCTGGCTCCTGGCTTCGGATTGGCCCAGATCCCAGCCGTTGTGGCCATTTGGGGAGTGAACCAGCAGATGGAAGGCTTTCCTCTCTCTCTCTCTCTCTCTCTCTCTCTCTCTCTTTCTCTCTTTCCCTCTATCTCTCTGCAACTCTTCCTTTCAAATGAATAAAAATAAATAGATCTTTTTTTAAAAAAAGAAAGAAATATAAGACAGCACCAGCAGAGCCTTAAACTAACAGTGGAGCCCCAGCATGGTTAAGGCTGTGCAGTTGCCCAAGTCACATACCCAGGAAGCTGCCTCTGATTCCAACCCAGTTTTTACTTCCCCGGATCAGTACAAAATGGGGCACAACAATGGGCCTGACTGGCTCCTGGAGGATGGCTCTTCCATTCTGATTTTCTGACAACCAGGAGACCTAGTGCCAAGAAGACGGCTTCTCAGTTCTTGGGGCTCACGCAGTAGAGAAGCACCCTGCTCCAGGGGCCAGGCTCTTCCCGTCCCACGCTCATGTGGTTTCCAGTGACTATGTTGTGTAGTATTCAATGGAAAGGAATTTGGCAGTCTGCCCCCTCCAGACCCAGTACACGGGGAATAAGTCAAGGCTAAATCAGCCCTACTTTGAAAGAAACAACTGTTCCTAAACGACATGCAAAAGTTTGTGAAAGTAATAAATGTTATTTGAGTGTTTGTATCAGTGACTATGCTAAATCCTCTTTATTTTTTTTTCTATTTCACTAATATACATTATGTTTTTTTGTACTCTGTTACCACAGATCAAGGTGAACATATGATATTTGTGTTTTTGGGACTGGCTTATTTCACTAAGGATAATGCTTACCATTTGCATCCATTTTGTTGCGAAAGACAGGATTCCATTCTTTTTAGGGCTCAGTAGGATTCCGTAGTGTACTCTATCTAGTCACTGGTTGATGGGCATCTGGGTTGAGTCCATTGTGAATTGAGCTGCAAGCAGGGAGTTTTGGTTTTTTTTTGGTCTTATTCACTAACCGTTTGGTTGGCTGTATGCTCTTGGGTAAGTTATGTAACCTTTTAACTGTTGGAAGCCACAGTGTCTCAGTTGTAAAACTCAGATGATGATAATAATGCCAATCCACAAAGGGCTTTTGTACCAATTAAGTGGAACCGGAGTTGTAATGTGGTTAGTAGCATGCGTAGTCCATTGTTAGTACAGGTTGTGTCTCTCTTATCTGAAATGCTTGAGACCAGAGCGTTTTTGAGTTTTGGAATATTTCCATAGACTTTATTGGTTAAGCATCCTTAATTTGAAATGCTATTGAGGGGCCAGCACTGTGGCAGAGTGGGTAAAGCCACTGCCTGCAGTGCCAGCATCCCGTATAGGCGCTTGTTCGAGACCCGGCTGCTCCACTTTCCATCTGGCTCCATGAGGTTCAAAAAGTTTAAGGTTTTGAAGCACTTTGGGTTTTGGATGTTGAGATTAGAGATGCTCCACCTAGAAATTATTCAGGCTGTGATGGGATATGTGTTTGTGGACATCAAGAGCGGTCTGAACTGGAAATGGGGACTTGGAAACCACTGATGCATGTGTAGATGGATGGGTATTGAAGCTCTTGGTATAGATAAAAGTGATTAGACAAGCAAATGTAGAGGAAGGAAAAGAATCCTGAGGGTGCTGAGTGAGGAAGAACTGACAGGGAAGGAGTCAGAGAAGGAAACAGAAAAAACCGCCAGAAAGGTGGGGAGAGAAACAAAGGGGAGAGGTGTAGGGAAGCCAGGCCAGAGGAACAGGACAAGAAGGACGGCGGGGTCAAGAGAGCTAATTACTGAAGAGTTCAGGGAAAATAGGGCCTAAAAAACCCCCGTGGAGTTTTCTTTTCCAGCCAAGATGCTTGAAGTGTGTTTTTTCAAGCATCATTCAGAATAACTTTAGAGAGTAGAATGACTGGATCTTGTACTTGGTTTTTCCAAAGTTCTGGTTTGGATTCTATCAGGGTGAGCTTTGTGTATAACCTGGAAATGTTCTAAAAGTCAGTAAATCCAGGAGAATATGTCCAGTGGTAGGAGCCTTGGAGCTGTAGGTTTCCGGGTGATTGCACATAGAACAGTAGCCACCATTGGCTGAATCCTTTCCTGCACTGTTATGAGGATGTTTTCTTAGTCTTCACTGTCAACTTTTTTTAAAGCAATTGTAATGTAAAGCTGAAGTTTACTCTTTTTTTTTTTTTTGGTTAAATATTTACTTATTTACTTGAGAGGCAGAGTTACAGACAAAGACAGGGAGACAGAGAGGTCTTCCATCTGCTGGTTCATTCCCCAAATTGTTGCAATGGCCAGAGCTGCACTGATCCAAAGCCAGGAGCCAGGAGCTTCTTCCAGGTCTCCCACACAGGTGCAGGGGCCCAAGGATTTGGGCCATCTTCCACTACTCTCCCAAGCCATAGAGAGAGCTGGATTGGAAGTGGAGCATCCAGGACTTGAACCAGCACCCATATGGGGTGCTGGCACTGCAGGTGGCAGTTTTACTCACTATGCCACAGCGCCAGCTCTGCCACTGTCACCATTTAAAAGAAGAACTACTTCTATTCTCATTTGTAAAAAGAGGAAGGTTAATAACTTCCAAAAGGTAAATGACTTCCAAAGGGTCATACACTAAAAAGTACTTAAGGTAGGACTTGAACTAGATCTGCTTGAATTCACAAACTATGGTCATAACCTCTATACCAGTACATATTTCTGAGTGTCAGTTTCCCTGTCTACCAAATGGGAATGATCACTAGCCCAGTGCATCCCCACTGCATTCCTATGAGATGAAAGTGTGATAGAGTTGAAAAGCCAAGGGCTGTGAACAAAGGGAAGGCGTTGTTACTAGAAACAGGGAAGTGCTGGTTTGCTGCATACAGTTTAAGTGTCTATGTGTAAGACTTTTCATTGCCATGGCATTTCATGAGGAATGGAAAGAGCACACTGCTCCATTGATTCTCTGCTCAGGCCTTCTAAATACATCTTCCCTTTGGCAGGTACACCTTGACTCCCTCTGGAGAGCGCCCCTGTGCTCGAGTTGGCCACAGCTGCTCATATTTACCCCCCGTTGGCAATGCCAAGAGAGGGAAGGTCTTCATTGTTGGGGGAGCAAATCCAAACAGAAGCTTCTCAGATGTGCACACCATAGATCTGGGTAAGACCAGCAGCTGTGGGGCACAGCTGGCTTTGTGCATCAACCATGACTTAGAGCGTTCCTAGGTGTGGCAGTTCAGATAAGACAGCAAGTTTTTTCCTCTAAGAGATGAGCATCACTGACAAGTCCCTGAGATCTCAGCAGACTCCTGGCACACCTCCACCTGACAAATGCCCCCTTGTTTTAGGAAGGAAAATCCTTATGGAACCCTGGCCATCCAGCCTTTCATACATCAAGAATTTCCTGGGGAAATGTCCACGTAGCTAGTTAACCACCAGGTCCTCCCATCTCTCATCCTCATACCTGTCTGGTCATTTCCACTGCTACTACTGCCTCTTAACCAGACTTACAGTGTCCTCATTGGTCTCCCTGCTTCCAGCCATACCCAGATAGGCCACTTAAGGAGCCTGCATCCCATGTCAGAGTACCTGGGTTTGCGTCTCAGCTCCAGCTCCCAATTCTAGCTTCCTGCTAGTGCAGACCCTGGGAGGCAGGGGTGATGGCTCAAGGAGTTGAGTCACTGCCACCTATGTGATAGAGCTGGACTGAGTTCCCCAGGCTCCTGACTTCAGCCTGCTGTCTCTCTCTATCTCAGATAACAAATATAATGTCTAATAGGTTCGGTATTATTATTCTGTGAACTTGTTTTAGTCATAACTCATTTATTACAGATAACTTAAACCAGCAATAAATGGAGGAATTTACTTATATAGCTACAGGAATATTTCGCCAAAGTCAAGGGCAGAAATACAGCACAGCCTCCGGAGAAAGTAGAAGCAGTGGCTCTGATTGGTCCATTCTGGGTCAGGTGACTACTTCTGATCCAATCAGCCAAGGCTAGAAAGTTAAGTTGTTGTAGAAACATGTCTGGGATCTACCCGGGTGATTGGGAGAATGGAGAAGTTTCCATGGACAGGGTCTATGGATCAGGCAGACAGTGCCCCAGAGTGTCTCCTGCCATACCTCTGGGAGCTTAACCACCTTCTCTTTCAGTGACTTGATGGTTGCTCATGTTTGCTTTGGCCCTTTTCTCCTCACTGCCCTCCCCAAGTTTGTCAGTGTAAGCAGTTGGCAGCCCCAGTATAAGAATGGGATGAAATGTCTTCTAGGAACGCACCAGTGGGTTCGGGCCAGCTGGGAGGGCCTCTTGCCCCGGTATGAGCACGCCAGCTTCATTCCCTCCTGCGTTCCAGACAGTATCTGGGTGTTTGGAGGTGCCAACCAGTCAGGCAACCGAAATTGTATACAAGTCCTGGAACCCGGTAAGTAGCCAAAGCTTACTTTATTTACATGCATATACAAATCCAGTAACAATTACAGTAAATTTGGATTGTACTGATTAATCCATTTAACTTTGTTGGATCATAGGAATTTTAACTTGTAGCAAATCTGAAAATAATAGAATTGTATATATATGTATTTTTGGTAACATAGACAGTTATCAACTCCTTAAATGTCAAAGCTGGAAAAGACTTTATTTTTATTTTATTTTATTTTTTGACAGGCAGAGTGGACAGTGAGAGAGAGAGAGACAGAGAGAAAGGTCTTCCTTTTGCCGTTGGTTCACCCTCCAATGGCCGCCGCGGTAGCGCGCTGCGGCTGGCGCACCGCGCTGATCCAATGGCAGGAGCCAGGTGCCTATCCTGGTCTCCCATGGGGTGCAGGGCCCAAGCACTTGGGCCATCCTCCACTGCACTCCCTGGCCACAGCAGAGAGCTGGCCTGGAAGAGGGGCAACCGGGACAGGATCGGTGCCCCGACCGGGACTAGAACCCGGTGTGCCGGCGCCGCAAGGCGGAGGATTAGCCTAGTGAGCCGCGGCGCCGGCCTGGAAAAGACTTTAGAAAACAGCGATGCTGATGCTGGGACTGTGAGGTAGTAGGTTAAGCCTCTGCCTGCAGCACCAGCATCCCATATGGGCACCATGTTTGAGTGCTGGCTGCTCCACTTCTGATCCAGCTCCCTGCTAATGGCCTGGGAAAGCAATGGAAGATGGCCCAAGTGCTTGGGCCCCTGTACCCATGAGGGAGACCTGAAACAAGTTTCTGGCTCTTGAAATGGCCCAGCTCCGGCTGTGGTGGCTATTTTGGGAGATGGAAGACTTCTCTGTCTGTAACTGCCTCTCAAATAAATGAATCTTAGGAAAAACAAAAAAACAGCTATTGCTGCAATAAGTATCTCAAGTCTGTGGAGACAGAGGTGACTGAGCTGGGCTAGAACCCAGCTGCACGTCCTATAATGCACAGGAAAGCCTCCATAATAAAGAATCACCTGGTTTAGGGGCACACGTTTGGCACTGTGGTTGAATGCCCCTTGAGACACCCACATCCCACATCAGAGTGCCTGGGTTCCAATTCCAGCTTCCTACTAATACAGACCCTGGGAGACAGCCGGTTATGGCTCAAGTAGTTGGATCCCTGCTACCCAAATGGGAGACCTAGATTGAGTTCCCAACTCCTGACTTATACCTGGCCTAATCCAACCGTTGCAGGTATTTGGAGAATGAGCTATTTGATGGGAGAGATCTGTCTCACTCTGTTTCTGTGTCTCTCTGACTTTCAAGTTGATTAATAAAAATGTAAAAACTGAAATTATCTGGTCTAAAATGTTCAGAGTGTCGGAGTCAAGAAACCCTGATCTCAATCCCCTTAGTGTGTTTTAGCCCAAAGGGCAAAGTTCCTGGCTGATGTCACTGGCAGTTTTGTCATAGAATAGTCTGGAAATGTCACTACTAACAGGAGGTTGCGGTGTATTCTACTGGCTTCACCTTCTGAGCTCTCAGTTACCCATGGTCAGCCATGGCCCAAAAATACTAAATGGAAAATTCAATGAAAAATTCTAGAAATAATTATGTTTTAAATAATTTTATTGTAATATATTGTTATAATTGTTCTATAACTCTAGTATTGTTAATTTCTTACTGTGCCTACTTTATAAACTTTTTATTTAAAAATTTATTTATTTATTTAAAAGGCACAGTTAGAGATTTTTCATCTGCTGGTTCATTCCCCCACATGGCTGCAGCTGCCAGGGCTGGACCAAGCCAAATCCAGGAGCCAGGAGCTTCTTCCAGGTCTCAGGTTAGTGGCAGAGGCCCAAGCACCTGGGCCATCTTCCACTGCCTTCCCAGGCACATTTCAGGGAGCTGGATCAGAAGTAAAACAGACGGGACTCAAACCAGCACCCATATGCAGTGCCATCTTCACAGGTGGCAGCTTAACCTAGTGTGCCACGACACTACCCCTTATAAATTAAACTTTGCCACTGGTATATATGTATGGGAAAAAACATAAAATAGATCACATTTTCCACTGTCCATATTTTTGACATCCACTGGGAGTCTTGGAATGTATCCCCTGCAGGTAAGGGGGCGATTCTACTTCCTTTCTGTCTTTTCTCTGCATTTTAACAAGTCTGAGATCATACATACATACTGTACACACACACACACACACATACACACTTTTATATCTTTTCATTTTATTATTTAAAAAATTATTTATTTGAAAGGCAGAAAGACGTGAGTCAGAGAGACAACTAGATCTGCCATCATCTCTGGTTTACTCACTGAGTGCCCGCAACAGCTGGTGATGGGCCAGGCTGAAACTGGCATCTGGGTCCTCCATCTGGGTCTCCCAGATGGGTGGCTGGGACCCAACTACTTGAGCTATCACCTGCTACACTTCAATATGGGATGCTGGCATCACAAGTGGTAGCTGAACTCACTGTGCCACAATGCCAGGCCCTTAAAGTATTTATTTATTTTCATTTTATTTGAAAGGCAGAGAGATAGATCTCCCACATGCTGGTTTATCCCCTAAATATCTACAACAGCTCAGACAGGGCCAAGCTGAAGCCAGAAGCTAGAAAGTCCATCCAGGTCTTCCAGAGCGGGCAGAGACCCAGGTACTTGAGCCATCACCTGCTGCCTCCCAGGATGCACTTGAGCAGGAAGCTGGATCAGAAGAGGAGGCGGGACTTGATCTCACGTGCTCCTACATGGGATGCCAGTGTACCAGGGGCAACTTAACCTCTGGCACCACAACACCTGACCCTAGAAAGTATAATTTGACACCACACCCAAGAAATATAAAAATATAAGTGATTCATTAGTTGCTTTGTTATCAACGTGAGTTCCTTAAATGCCTTTGTGATTAGTTGTACTGTGTTTTTGTTTTGTTTTGTTTTGATTTGATTTATTTAAGAGACAGAGAGACAGACTGAGAGACCTCCCACCCACAGGTTTATTCCCCAAATTCCCACAACAGTCAGGACTGGACTGGACTGGACTGAAGCTGGGGGCTGAGAACTGAATTCTCCCGTGTGGGTGGCAGGGACCAGTACTGGGGGAGCCTTCACTTGCTGCCTCCCAGAGCGTGTTCCAGCAGTAAACTGGAACTGGAAGCAGAGACGGAACTTAAACCCAGGTACTCCAGTGCAGGACTTGGGTGTCTTAACCAGCCTTCCAACCGCTAAACGCCCACTGCTATGCTGGTGTTTGACTTGGCAGCCACCCAATCACTGGATCTCCTGACCCTGGAGATTGTGTACCTTTTAACCCTCCCGAGGAGCTGGAAGTTATCCCTGATCTGTAGCTGTAGAAGCATTACATTTTCCTTTGGCCATAGACTCAGACTTGTTTAACCTTCAGTTCATGTTTGAGTTCCACATGTTGCAGAAGCTCCATGTATATATTTATATATTGAATGCAGATGTTTTACAAATGACACAAGATATCCCAGGCAAGAAGTAGGCATTGGTTAAGATGCTAACTGGGTTGCCTGCATCCCATATCAGAGTACCTGGGTTCAGTCCCCATCTCTGGCTCTTAGCTCCGGCTTCTTGCAATGTAGACCCTGAGAGGAAGAGGTGATGGTTCAAATAATCGAGTTCCTGCCATCCATGTGGGAGACCTGCATTGAGTTCCCTGTTCCTTTTTTTTTTTTTGACAGGCAGAGTGGACAGTGAGAGAGACAGAGAGAAAGGTCTTCCTTTGCCGTTGGTTCACCCTCCAGTGGCCGCCACGGCCGGCGCACTGCGGCCGGCGCACCGCGCTGATCCGATGGCAGGAGCCAGGTGCTTCTTCTGGTCTCCCATGGGGTGCAGGGCGGAAGCACTTGGGCCATCCTCCACTGCCTTCCCGGGCCACAGCAGAGAGCTGGCCTGGAAGAGGGGCAATCGGGACAGAATCCGGCGCCCCGACCGGAACTAGAACCCGGTGTGCCGGCAGAGGATTAGCCTGTTGAGCCACGGCGCCGGCCATGCTTTGTTCTAAGAGAAAAGATGCTTCTGTACACCCACCCAGGCAGCAAAGTTTTATTCTCAGCTTGGAAGAGTGTTGCTGAGACAGAGCGGAAATCCAAAGCAGCCATTTACTGGCCATGTTACTTTAAACAAGACGTCCGTGTATATCTGCTTCAGCTCGTTTCTCTGTATAACAGGAAAACTGGCATTCAGTTAGCAAATGCCACTTAGTGTGGACTGTTATTCCCTCTGCTGAAATTGTAATAACATTGTTACTTCCTTTTAACAGCCACAGATTTTCTGGGAAATTTGGTGAATGGGCACAGGGCAAGGATCAAAGGCAGAGTGGAAAAGGGTTCAGAGAGGCTATTCAGAAGCCTCATTCTGGACTGTGCTTGTGGCTTTGGGGGATTTTGGTCTGTCTGGGAAAAGTCTAAACATCATTCTCGCTCCTTGACATTTTTGAGTCTGAGTACGGGATTGGGGTTTGAAAGGTGACTCTGTCCAGCTCAAGAGTCAAGGTCAAGGTCAACCTGGGTGCTTGTCTTCTCTCAAACCAGAAACCAGGTCTTGGACTACGCCAGAAGTGACCAGCCTCCCACCATCTCCAAGAACATTCCACACGTCGTCGGCAGCCATTGGAAGCCAGCTGTATGTCTTTGGGGGTGGAGAGAGAGGTGCCCAGCCCGTGCAGGATGTGAAGCTGCATGTGTTTGACGCAAGTATGGACCGACAGGCACCTCAGGGCTGCCACCTAGCAGGTCAGGGCCACCCCGGCCGGCGGCTTACCTGGTGTAGGAGGCAGAGGTTAGAAAATGAAACTTTGGCTGAGTGTCTCATGTGGAGGCTTCATTGGTATATTCATTAGCTCTGATCTTCCCCAGCACACTTTGTACTTCAAAAGGTAGTAATGGGGGCCAGCGCCGTGGCTCACTTGGTTAATCCTCCGCCTGCAGCACCGGCATCCCATATGGGAACCGGGTTCTAGTCCTGGCTGCTCCTCTTCCAATCCAGCTCTCTGCTGTGGCCCAGGAGGGCAGTGGAGGATGGCCCAAGTGCTTGGGCCCCTGCACCCGCATGGGAGACCAGGAGGAAGCACCTGGCTCCTGGCTTTGGGTTGGCGAAGCTCTGGCCGTGGCAGCCATTTGGGGGGTGAACCAACAGAAGGAAAACCTTTTCTCTCTGTCTCTCTCTCTCCCACTGTCTAACTCTGTCAAATAAATAAATAAAAAAGTTTAAAAAAAAAAAAAGGTAGTAATGATCAGTTTAGAAAACTGAAAACTTGCCGGCGCCATGGCTCACTAGGCTAATCCTCTGCCTTGCGGTGCCGGCACACCAGGTTCTAGTCCCGGTCGGGGCGCCGGTTCTGTCCTGGCTGCCCCTCTTCCAGGCCAGCTCTCTGCTGGGGCCAGGGAGTGCAGTGGAGGATGGCCCAAGTGCTTGGGCCCTGCACCCCATGGGAGACCAGGAGAAGCACCTGGCTCCTGCCATCGGATCAGCTCGGTGTGCCGACCGCAGCGCGCTACCGCGGCGGCCATTGGAGGGTGAACCAACGGCAAAGGAAGACCTTTCTCTCTGTCTCTCTCTCTCACTGTCCACTCTGCCTGTCAAAAAAAAAAAAAAAAGAAAGAAAGAAAACTGAAAACTTAACTACTGCCTGTTGTGCCAGCATCCCATATGGGCGCCAGCTCAAGTTCCAGCTGCTCCACTTCTGATCCAGCTCTCTGCTATGGTCTGGGAAAGCAGCAGAGGATGGCCCAAGTCCTTGGGCCCCTGCACCCACATGGGAGACCCAGAAGCAGCTTCTGTCTCCTGGCTTCTGATCAGTGCAGCTACAGCTGTCACAGCCATCTAGGGAGTAAACCAGAGGATGAAAGACCTCTCTGTCTCTGCCTCTCTCTAACTCTGTCTTTCAAACAAATAAATAAATCTTTAAAAAAAAAAAAAAAAAAAAAAAAGCCGAGACCGCGTCCAGCTCGCGACCACCGCGCCTCGCCCAGCCGCTCCGCCGCTCCGCACTCCCGCCCAGCTCACCATGGATGACGATATTGCCGCGCTCGTGGTCGACAACGGCTCCGGCATGTGCAAGGCCAGCTTCGCGGGCGACGATGCCCCCCGGGCCGTCTTCCCCTCCATCGTGGGGCGTCCGCGGCACCAGGGCGTGATGGTGGGCATGGGCCAGAAGGACTCGTACGTAGGTGACGAGGCCCAGAGCAAGCGTGGCATCCTGACGCTCAAGTACCCCATCGAGCACGGCATCGTGACCAACTGGGACGACATGGAGAAGATCTGGCACCACACCTTCTACAACGAGCTGCGCGTGGCGCCCGAGGAGCACCCGGTGCTGCTGACCGAGGCCCCCCTGAACCCCAAGGCCAACCGCGAGAAGATGACCCAGATCATGTTTGAGACGTTCAACACGCCGGCCATGTACGTGGCCATCCAGGCCGTGCTGTCCCTGTACGCCTCCGGCCGCACCACGGGCATCGTGATGGACTCCGGCGACGGGGTCACCCACACGGTGCCCATCTACGAGGGCTACGCGCTGCCGCACGCCATCCTGCGTCTGGACCTGGCCGGCTGGGACCTGACCGACTACCTCATGAAGATCCTCACGGAGCGCGGCTACAGCTTCACCACCACGGCCGAGCGCGAGATCGTGCGCGACATCAAGGAGAAGCTGTGCTACGTGGCGCTGGACTTCGAGCAGGAGATGGCCACGGCCGCGTCCTCCTCCTCCCTGGAGAAGAGCTACGAGCTGCCCGACGGCCAGGTCATCACCATTGGCAACGAGCGCTTCCGCTGCCCCGAGGCGCTGTTCCAGCCCTCCTTCCTGGGCATGGAGTCGTGCGGCATCCACGAGACCACCTTCAACTCGATCATGAAGTGCGACGTGGACATCCGCAAGGACCTGTACGCCAACACGGTGCTGTCGGGCGGCACCACCATGTACCCCGGCATCGCCGACCGCATGCAGAAGGAGATCACGGCCCTGGCGCCCAGCACCATGAAGATCAAGATCATCGCTCCCCCCGAGCGCAAGTACTCGGTGTGGATCGGCGGCTCCATCCTGGCCTCGCTGTCCACCTTCCAGCAAATGTGGATCAGCAAGCAGGAGTACGACGAGTCTGGCCCCTCCATCGTGCACCGCAAGTGTTTCTAGGCGGACTGTTAGCCGCAGTGGCGGGACACCCTCTCTCGACGAAACCTAACGCGCAGAAAACGAGACGAGATTGGCATGGCTTTATTCGTTTTTTTTTTTTTTTTTCTTTTTTTGGTTTGTTTTTTTGTTTTGGCGCTTTTGACTCAGGATTTAAAAACTGGAACGGTGAAGGTGACAGCAGTCGTTGGAGCGAGCATCCCCAAAGTCCCCAAAGTTCTGCAATGTGGCCCAGGACTTTGATTGTACATTGTTTTTTTTTTTTTTTTCTTTTTTTGATAGTCATTCCAAATATCGTGAGATGCCATGTGACAGGAAGCCCCCGCCCCACTCCTGCCAAGGAGAAATGGCGCAGTCCTCGCCCGGGCCACCCAGGGGAGGCGGCAGCATCGCTTTTGTGTAAATTATGTAATGCAAATTTTTTAAATCTTCGCCTTAATACTTTTTTTAATTTTCTTTTTATTTTGAATGGTCAGCCATCGTGGCCCCCCCCTTTTTTGTCCCCCAACTTGAGATGTATGAAGGCTTTTGGTCTCCCTGGGAGTGGGTTGAGGTGTGGAGGCAGCCAGGGCTTCCCTGTACACTGACGAGACCAGTTCAATAAAAGTGCACACCTGTACACAAAAAAAAAAAAAAAAAAAAAAAAGAAGGCCGGCGCCGTGGCTTAACAGGCTAATCCTCCACCTTGTGGCGCCGGCACACCGGGTTCTAGTCCCGGTTGGGGCATCGGATTCTATCCCGGTTGCCCCTCTTCCAGGCCAGCTCTCTACTATGGCCCGGGAAGGCAGTGGAGGATGGCCCAAGTGCTTGGGCCCTGCACCCTCATGGGAGACCAGGAGAAGCACCTGGCTCCTGCCATCGGATCAGCGCGGTGCGCCGGCCGCAGCACGCTGGCCGTGGTGGCCATTGGAGGGTGAACCAACAGCAAAGGAAGACCTTTCTCTCTGTCTCTCTCTCTCACTGTCCACTCTGCCTGTCAAAAATTAAAAAAAATAAAAAATAAAGAAAAGAAAACTTAAGCAGCATACTTTATAAAGTAAAAGTTCTCCCTTTAACCCTTTCTATTCCCCAGAGCTAAACCCTGATAGCAATTCCTACTGTCTCTTTTCAGACTTCCTGGTGTATTTATAAATCCCATGTGTATGTGAATATGCACTTATATTTGAATTTTCTATGAATTTGAAAAGTTACATAAAAATTTAAAACACATACATGGAATCCAATTATAAATAGTGTTCAACAGCTTGCTTTTAGGGGATGGGGTAGATATTAATTAAATGCATAAACTGTGACCCCAGACAACCTGAATGAACACCAGATCTGACAATGCTTTGTGCTATTTCAGGCAAGTTAGTTAATCTCTCTGGGTCTTAGTTTGCTGGTTTGTTAAACAAAGATCATAGTAGTCCTTATTTATTTATTTGAAAGGCAGAGTTACAGAGAGGCAGAGAGAGAAAGAGGTCTTCCATCCACTGGTTCACTCCCCAAATGGCTGCAAAGGCCGGAGCTAGGCTGATCCAAAGCTAGGAGCCAGGAGCTTCTTTTAGGTCTCCCACTCAAGTGCAGGGGTCCAAGGACTTGGGCCATCTTCCAGGCCATTGCAGAGTGCTGGATCAGAAGTGGAGCAGCGATGGGCTGCCGTCACTGCAGGCAGCAGCTTTACCTGCTATGCCACAGTGCCAGCCCTGAACATTAATCTTTATATAAGTTACAAACATTTATGTGGGATAGATGCTGAGAAATGCAATTACTAAGTCAAAATGATACACACATTTAAATTAATGATATCTCTCTCGTTTTTAAAGATTTATTTATTTGAAATGCAGAATTACAGAAAGAGAGGGAGAGTCAGAGCAAGTGAGCAAGAAAGAGAGAGGGAGATTATCCATCTGCTGATTCACTCCCCAAATGGCCACAACAGCTAGGACTGGGCCAGGCTGAAGCCAGAAACCAGGAGCTACATGTGAGTCTCCCACATGGTTGGCAGGGGCCTAAGCACTTGGCCCATCTTCTGCCTTCCCAGGTGCATTAGCAGGGAGCTGAATTAGAAGTGGAGCATCCAGGACTGAAGTTAATGCCCATATGGGATGCTACTACAGTTGGCTGCTTAACCCACGTGCCACAGCACCGGTCACAGAGCTCTCTTCAAGTTGTTGCTTAAGGAATGTTTACTTATAATTCTATCTCTTACTAGTAGACATTTATAATAACAGTCTACAAATATTATGTGACAGAAATACTTTTCATCCATGTTTCACAGTAGAGATGCAGCCCTTTTCAAGAACATGCAACAAGTAACACTGCAAACTTCCACAATAAGGTTGTCAGAATCACAGTGCAACTTTTCACTTTTCAGACATAATAGGCTGTATTATTCTTATAAAGCAGTTTTTAAAATTTTAATTAATATCACTTTTTAATAAATAAAGCTATTAGAAAGAAATTCTGTATTTATAGTATGTAGGAATGTACACGTGTGTATTTGTATATAATATTATCACCCCAGAGTTACTTTTAACACCTCCATGCGTTATCACTTTTTTAAATATCAGAGGTAACTTTATATGTAATATTTATTAAGTGTTTTCCTATGAGGTTTTCAAGCCTTCAACTTTTTTTAAGATTTATTTTACTTGTTTGAAAGGCAGAGTTAGAGAGAGGGGAGAGACAGATGGAGATATCTTCCTTTCACATATTCACTCCCCAGATGGCTGCAGCAACTGGAGCTAGGCCAAGCTGAAGCCAGGACTTTCATCCGGGTTTCCCACATGGGTGCAGGGGCCCAAGGACTTTGGCCATTTTCCACTGCTTCTTCTGGGTGCATTAGCAGGGAGCTGAATTGAAAGTGGGGAAGGGGCCAGCACTGTGGCATAACCAATAGAGCCACCATCTGCAGTGCTGGCATCCCATGTGGGCACCAGTTGGAGATCCAGCTATTCTACTTCTGATTCAGCTCTCTGCTATGGCCCGGGAAAGCAGTAGAAGAAGGCCCAAGTGCTTGGATCCCTGCACCCACATGAGAAGACCCGGAGGAAGTTCCAGGCTCCTGGCTTCAGATCGGTGCATCTCTGGCTGTTGCAGCCAATTGGGGAGTGAACCAGAACTCTCTCTCTGCCTCTCCTTCTCTCTCTGGAATTCTGACTTTCAAATAAATAATCTTTTTTTTTAAAAAGTGGGGCATCCAGGACTCGAACCATCAGCCATTTGGGATACCAGCATTGCAGGCAGAAGCTTAACCAGTTATGCTATAGCACTGGCCCCTTCAACACTTTTAATAGCTACATGGTGTTCTATGATGACTATATCAAGTTACCATTCATCGTTGATGAATATGTAGGCAATTCCCAATTCTTCTATTATAAATGACACTATAATGAATATATTTATGGAGAAATCTTTTCAGATTTTATTTTATTTTTTTTTAAAAGATTTATTTTATTTATTTGAAAGAGTTACAGAGGGAGGTAGAACCAGAGAGAGAGAGAGAGAGGTCTTCCATCTGCTGGTTCACTCCCCAAATGACCACAACAGTCAGAGCTGAGCTGATCAGGAGCCAGGAGCTTCTTCAGGGGCCCAACGACTTGGGCCATCTTCTACTGCTTTCCCAGGCCACAGCAGAGAGCTGGATCAGAAGTGGAGCAGCCGGGACTCGATCTGGCGCCCATATGGGATGCCGGCACTGCAGGCTGGGGCTTTAACATGCTGCACCACAACACTAGCCCCCAGATTAGCTTAAATTATATTCTCTGGGACACTGGGGGCTCCTTGAACAACCAAGCCAGGCATGCCATAATTCAAAGCTAAATTGTTTGGCAGACTTTCATTTCAAATGGTTGTTGTAATAGTCCTTTAAAACTGGTATGTTGAAATGATGATTAATTTCCCAGAACTTCTGTATGAACAGTTTGGCAGATATGGAGGGTTGCCTATCACAGAATGCCTCTGCATGGTTAGTAGATAATAACCATCTCTGTAACTCTCATGTATTGACTCTCAAAGCCCATGCTTTATGCTCATCCTATCTATCTCAGCCCTAAGGGGTAGGTGTTGTCGGATAGCATCTTTATCCACATTTTAGAGCAGTAAAAACTGAAACTTAGGGAAGTCACTGGCACAAGGACACATAGTTGTTTGAGATAAATCCAACCCTACATCCTAACCTTTCTCCTATATTGCCATATCAGGGGCTCCGCTCATTTATTTGATTTTAAAGTAGTCTTTTTTCACCCCTACCCTTCCAGCAAATCAAAGGTACTGTTTTGAAAAAAGACTTTGAAGGGCTGTCAGAGGAAAAACTCATTTATTTTGGGGGACAGTTCTAGGTTGAAGCTCAGGGGCAAACTTTTTTTAAGATTTTTTTTTTTTTTAATTTGACAGAGTTAGAGAGAGAGAGACAGAAAACTTTTTTTTATTTATATAAAAGAACAAATTTCATTTATTTCACGTATACAGGCTTTTTAAAAGATTTATTTATTTGAAAGGCAGAGTTACCGAGAAGCAGAGGCAGAGTGAGAGAGGTCCTCCACCTGCTAGTTCACTTCCCAGGTGGCTCCAACAGCTGGAGCTGTGCTGATCCGAAGCCAGAAGCCAGGAGCCTCTTCCAGGTCTCCCAGTTGGGTACAGGGGCCCAAGGACTTGTGCCATCTTCTACTGCTTTCCCAGGCCATAGCAGAGAGCTGTATCAGAAGTGGAGCAGCCAGGACTTGAACCAGCACCCATATGGGATGCCGGCACTGCAGGCGTTGGCCTTACCTGCTATACCACAGCGCTGGCCCCTCACATATACAGCTTTTTTTTTCTTTTTAAGATTTATTGATTTATTTCTTTGACAGAGTTACACACAGAGAAAGAGGGGCAGAGAGAGACAGGTCTTCCATCTACTGGTTTACTCTCCAATTGGCCAAAATGGCTGGAGCTGTGCCAGTCTGAAGCCAGGAGCCTGGAGCTTCTTCTGGGTCTCCCATGTGTGTACAAGGGCCTAAGGACTTGGGCCATCTTCCACGGCTTTCCCAGGCCACAGCAGAGATGCTGGATAGGAAGTGGAACAGCCGGGCTAGAACTGGTGCCCATAGGGTTTTACCCACTATGCCACAGGGCCGGCCCCTCGCATACACAGTTTAAGAACAATGAGGGGCCGACGCTGTGGCTCACTTGGTTAATCCTCCACCTGTGGTGCCAGCAACCCATATAGGTGCCGGTTCTAGTTCCAGTTGCTCCTCTTCCAGTCCAGCTCTCTGCTGTGGCCCAGGAAGGCAGTGGAATATGGCCCAAGTGTTTGGTCCCCTGTGCCCGCATGGGAGACCAGGAGAAAGCACACCTGGCTCCTGGCTTTGGATCGGCGCAGCACCAGGCATAGTGGCCATTTGCGGGGTGAACCAAAGGAAGGTAGTCCTTTTTCTCTGTTTTTCTCACTGCCTAACTCTGTCAAATAAATTTTTAAAAAAAATTAAAAAAAAAAGAATAATGATCTTCCCATCTTTCCTCCCTCCCTCTTCCTTCCTTTCCTATTTCTTATTCCTTTTCTTAACTTTCAGTTTACTTTACAATCACAAGATTAATCCGCCAGTAAATAAAGAATTCAACAGGCAGGAAGTGGAAAGACCACTGTTCTTCAGGAGCATAGACAGGGGCTATAAACAATTATCAAATCTCAATATTATCTTGAAATTTCACTCATATACATTACATTTTTTGTACTCTATGTATTAGTTACACACATTTGTCTTTTTGGATGTGGAGAAAAGGTACCTAACTCACTGTTGGTGGGAGAGTATACTAGTACAACCATTATGGAAGACAGTATGGAGATTTCTCAGAAATCCCACTTCTAGGAATTTACCCAAAGGAAATGAAATCAGAATTTCACAGTTATCTGTACCCCCATGTTTATAGCAACTCAGTTCACAATGGCTAAGAATCAACCCAGGTGTCCATCCACTGATGACTGGATAAAGAAAATGTGGTGTATGTACACTATGGAACACTCCTCAGCCAGAAAAAAGAATGAAATCCTGTCTTTCACAACCAAATGGATGCAATTGGAGACCACTGTGCTTAGTGAACTTTTTAAATTCAAAGCAAGGCTGGCTTCCTGATGCCAGGCAGAGGGGCAGGCTTGTCGATGGTGGGCTCTGCAGCCTTAGGCATGTCCAGCCCGAGACTGGACAGGCTGTAGAGGGAGGGAGCCTGGACTGGGTTGGTGAGTTGGGGTGAATGACCTCACAGTCTCTTCCTGCTCGGAGCATCTCTTGCTTGCTAGGAGGTAACAAGCCTGTATTTCTCAGTCCTTGCTTCGTAGTGTTGCCATTTGACGTCAGTGAACTTTGCTTTCCTAGATACTCTGACATGGTCACAGCCAGAAACACTTGGAAGACCTCCTTCTCCCCGGCATGGTCATGTTATGGTGGCAGCAGGGACAAAGCTCTTCATCCATGGAGGCTTGGCAGGCGACACGTTCTATGACGATCTCCATTGCATTGACATAAGTAAGTAGGGGGAGGCATGGGGGCTTGTCTGCTTGACATTGTAAAAGCGTCTCTGGAAGAGCCTTTCTCTTACAGTGAGTGACTCAGCCAGTTGGTAGAATCTTCGCTAGATTCTGTCAAATGCCTGAATAATACCACATAATAATAGTGATATATGCAATCATTCCTGAGCACTTACTGTGTGCATGGGTATTTGTTGTCTCTTAGCCTTCCAACACCCCTGCTCTCTCACTGCAACTCATTATGCTTTTGTGTTACCCAGCGGGCTTTCCTTCAGGCATTAGCCCATGGGGGGCCTGGTAGGGTGCAGTGTTGGTCTGGAGGTAGGTGGCCAGAATTGTCATACCAAACAGTTGAAAACCCCGTTGTTGGAGAGTACATGAGCACTGAGTACCTGAAGGGCCAGTGTGTATGCCCTGGAGGACCTGGGCTCTTTCTGGGTCATTCCTTTGGGCCACGAGCTCCCTTAGGGCAGGGACTTTGTCTCGTGTTTCCCAGTCTGTTTCCAGCACTTAGCACAGTGACTGGTAGAAAGTGGTGAGGAGTGCACTTCTGTTCATGAACACAATTGGATGTGTCCTGTGTTGCTCTCCACCACCCCAAGTGGAACAATAGGCAAAAGGCACAGGAACACCCATGCAGAGTACTGGGTTTTCTGGCTGGGTGAAATCTGAAGCCAGGGGACACTAGATGCAATTCCTGTTTTGGCTAGAATTTTGGCCAGATTGGGTGATTCTCCCCTCCTATCCTGAGTTGCTGGACCCTGCTTTGCATTCACAAATGGAGCCTGTCTTCACAGAAGCGTCCCTTGAAGGCAGTCAGGTGGGTTTATTTGTGTGTATACGTTTAAGATAATAAGAAAGATCTTTTTTGAAAAATTTTAATTTATTTGAAAGATGGAGACAGGGAGAGAGAGAATGATCTTCTATCTACTGGTTTCCTCCCAAAGATGCCCACAACAGCCCAGGCTGAGTCAGCCTGAAACCAACCTGGAACTCAATCTGGGTCTTCCAGGTGGGTGGTAGGAATCCACATACTTGAGCCATCATCTGCTGCCTCCCAAGATGCACATAAGCAGGAAACTGGATTTGAACCCGGGCCCTCCAGGATGGGATGTGGGCATCCCAAACTGTGTCTGTACCACTGTGCCAGATGCCCACCCCAGTGTTTTTTGTTTAAGATTTATAATTATGAAAAGGTAGAGTTACAGAGAGGGATAGAGAGAAATTTTCCATCTACTGGTTCACTCCCTCAAATGGCTGCAATAACCAGGGCTGGGCCAGGCTGAAGCCAGGAGCCAGAAATTCCACCTTGATCTCCCCCCGTGGGTGGCAGGGGCCCAAGGACTTGGGACATCCTCCTCTGTCTTCCCAGGTGCATAAGCAGGGAGCTGAACTGAAGTGGAATAGCCAGGACTCAAGTCAATACTCTGATAGAGGATGCTGCCTTCACACAATACCAGCCTCCCAATGTTTGTTTATTTAAAGTTTTTTTTTAAAAAAGATTTATTTATTTATGTGAGAGGCAGAGTTACAGAGAGAGGGAAAGAGAGAGAGGTCTTCCATCTGCTGGTTCACTCCCCAAATGGCTGCAATGGCCAGAGCTCTGCCAATCCAAAGCCAGGAGCCAGGAGCTTGTTCCAGGTCTCCCACATGGGTTCAGGGGCCCATGTACCCAGGCTATCTTCCACTGCTTTCCCAGGTCATCAGCAGGGAGCTGGATGGGAAGTGGAAGAGCTGGGGAACAAACTGGCATCCATATGGGATTTCCATCATCACAGGCAGAGGCTTAACCTACTATGCCACAGAGCTGGCCACAAGCTTTATTGGTTTGAAAGTCAGAGCTACAGAAAGGGAGACAGAGAAAGATTTTCCCTCTTCTGGTCACTCCCCAGATGTCCACAATGCCCAGGGCTGGGCCAGGCCAAAGCCAGGAGCCAGGAGCTAGGAGCTTCATATGCTCTCCCACATACATAGCAGGGGCCCAAACACTTGGACCATTTTCTATTGCTTTTTCCAGGCCATAGCAAGGAGCTGGATCAGAATAGAGCAGCCAGGACTTGAACCGGCACCCATACGGGATGCCATTGTCACAGGTGGCAGCCTTACTCGTTATGCCACAGAGCTGATCCCTAGTGTTTATTTTTAAAAAGAAAATTCTAGGGGCCAGCGCCGTGGCTCACTTGGTTAATCCTCCGCCTGCGGTGCCAGAATCCCATATGGGCCCCGGGTTCTAGTCCCAGTTGCTCCTCTTCCAGTCCAGCTCTCTGCTGTGGCCAGGGAGGGCAGTGGAGGATGGCCCAAGTGCTTGGGCCCTGCACCCACATGGGAGACCAGGAGGAAGCACCTGGCTCCTGGCTTTGGATCGGTGCAGCTCCAGCCGTAGCGGCCATTTGGGGGGTAAACCAAAGGAAGGAAGACCTTTCTCTCTGTCTCTCCCTCTCACTCTGTAACTCTGTCAAATAAATAAAATTAAAAATCTTAAAATAAAAAAAAAAATTCTAGGGCCAGCGCTGTGGCATAGTGGGTAAAGTCGCCGCCTGCAGTGCTAGCATCCATATAGGCACTGGTTCGAGTTCCAGCTGCTCCATTTCTGATCTAGTTCTCTGCTATGGCCTGGGAAAGCAGTAGAAGATGGCCCAAGTCCTTGGGCCCCTGCACCCATGTGGGAGATCCAGAAGAAGCTCCTGGCTCCTGGCTTTGGGTCGGCACAGCTCCAGCTGTTGTGGCCATCTGGGGAGTGAACCAGCGGATGGAAGACCTCTTTCTCATTCTCTCTGTCTTCTGTCTGCCTCCTTCTCTCTATGTGTAACTGACTTTCAAATAAATAAATAAATAAATCTTTTTAAAAAAAAAAAACCACCTTTCTCTTGTGCTGAGGAACTGTTTTTTCTACTTACCCAAATGGTTCTCTATCCTACCCTTTTTTTTTTTTAAAGATTTATTTATTTATTTCAAAGGCAGAGTTACAGACAGTGAGAAGGAGAGGCAGAGAGAGAGAGAGGTCTTCCATCCACTCATTTACTCCCCAAATAGCCACAACGGCTGGAGCTGTGCAGATCTGAAGCCAGGAGCTTCTTCCAGGTCTTCCACGTGGGTACAGGGGCCCAAGAATTTGGGCCATTCTAGTGCTTTCCCAGGTCACAGCAGAGAGCTGGATCGGAAGTGGAGCAGCCGGGTCTTGAACTGGCGCCTATATGGGATGCCAGTGCTTCAGGCCAGGGCATTAACCTGCTGTATCACAGTGCCGGCCCAGATATCCTACCTTATTTAAATGCTTGTTTGAGGCAGGCATTTGGCCTAGCAGTTAAAGACACTCACATCCCATATTAGAACGCCTGGATTTGATACCTGCCTCCAGCTCCTGATTCCAGCTTTCGTGTCATACAGACCCCTGTAGGCAGCAGAGATAGCTTGAATAAATGGGTTCTTGTCACCCACAAGGGAGACTTGGAGTGAATTCCCACCTCTTTGTTGGCTGTTACAGGCATTTGGGGAGTGAATCAGCAGAGGTGGGAGCTCTGCCTCTCTCTCTCTCTCTCTCTCTCTCTTTTTTTTTTTAATTTTTTTTTAATTTTAATTTTTTTTTAATATTTATTTATTTGAGAGTTACACAGAAGAGAGGCAGAGAAAGAGAGGTCTTCTGTCTGCTGGTTCATTCCCCAGATGGCCGCAATGGCAGGAGCTCTGCCCATCCGAAGCCAGGAGCATCTTCCAGGTCTCCCACACGGGTGCACAGGCCCAAGGCCTTGGACCATCTTGTACTGCTTTCCCAGACCATAGCAGAGAGCTGGATCGGAAGTGGAGCAGTCAAGACTCAAACCAACACCCATATGGGATGCCAGCATTGCAGGTGGCGGCTTTACCCGCTATGCCACAGCACCAGCCCAGCCCCATCCTCTCTTTTTTTTAAAAAAAAGTTTCAGTGTGTCTTTGAAACAGTGCAGGTACAGGTTAGGAGTAGGCACAGAGGCAGCTCCTTAAAGTATTAGGGAACACAGGTTTTGGCTCCCAACCTGAGTTCAATTGTAGTTCTGCCACTCCTGTGGTGCGCACGTACACACACACACACCTCTGAAGACCACCATCAAACTCACCTGGGACACACACACACACACAGAGCTCTGAAGACCACCATCAAACTCACCTGGGACACACACACACACACAGAGCTCTGAAGACCACCATCAAACTCACCTGGGACACACACACACACAGAGCTCTGAAGACCACCATCAAACTCACCTGGGACACACACACACAGAGCTCTGAAGACCACCATCAATCTCACCTGGGACACACACACACACACAGAGCTCTGAAGACCACCATCAATCTCACCTGGGACACACACACACACACAGAGCTCTGAAGACCACCATCAATCTCACCTGGGACACACACACACACAGAGCTCTGAAGACCACCATCAATCTCACCTGGGATGCCTGTTAAAATTCTGGATCACTGAGCCTCTCCACTCACTACCCATCAGTATTTTAAGCACCCAGGTAATTCTTATGCCTGCCAAAGCCTGTTCTATTGCCTCGGAGCTCTCAGCCAAACTGCATTCGGGTAAGTCTGAAACCGCATTTTAGCCCGTGTGCCAAAACATTTTCGTTTCTCTGGGCAGGTGACATGGAGTGGCAAAAGCTAAGTCCCACTGGGGCTGTTCCCGCAGGCTGTGCTGCTCACTCGGCTGTAGCCGTGGGGAAGCACTTGTATGTCTTTGGTGGAATGACGCCCACAGGAGCGCTGGACACAATGTATCAATATCACATAGGTGAGCTACTGGCACTCAGTGTCTTTACAGATGTGAATGTCCCTTGAACAATGCTACAGTGCTTTAGCTTTCCATTTGGTTCTGTGTAAATCCAAAGGAATGAAACTAAACATCCAGGCAGGGGCCTCATTAAAGCAGTCACATGACTAGTAGCTTTCCCCCTTGATTTCTTTTTGTTATGGCTGAGCTGATGCTGTAACTGAGCATTTCTGGAAATTTCTTAACATAGCTTAACAGTCTTTCCTCGCCTCCCCCAACATAGAAAATCAACATTGGACCTTGCTTAACTTTGATACTTTTCTACCTCCTGGACGACTGGACCACTCCATGTGTGTCATTCCATGGCCAGTGACATCTGCTTCTGAGAGGGAGGATCCAGTCACTGTCCACCGTGAAGCCGAGAAGGGCAACTCTGATGACAAAGGAATGACCCACTGTGGTGACTCATGTGAGGAAAGTCAGACTGACGTTCTGCTCTGTTTTGTCTTTGGTGGCATGAATACAGAAGGGGAAATCTATGATGATTGTATTGTAACTGTAGTTGACTAATAAAATTCAGGTTTTTTCAAAGATTTATTTGAAAGTTAAAGTGACAGACCCCCAACTGTGGTTCATTCACTTCCCAAATTGCCACAAAGTCCAAGGCTGGGCCAGGCTGAAGTCAGGAGCCTGGAGCTCCATCCAGGTCTCCCATGTGGTTGGCAGGGGCCATCTTCTGCTGCCTTCCCAGGTGTATTAGCTGGGTCCAAAGTGTAGCAGCTGGGACTGGAACCTGCATTTACGGGATGCCAGCGTCACAGATGGTGGTTTAACTTGTTGTGCCACTCCAGCCCCAAAATTCACTGTCAGCAACTCTCAGAAAAGTGAGACTCTCTGCTATACCTCCAATCATAGGCACTACATTTCCGTGTGGCTCTCCTCTATTAGGTAGGTCAAAGTGGACAGGCCAGTGCAACAGGCATTTTACTAGCAGGACAGCCTAGGCGAGTGAGATTTGATTACTACGCTTACTATGAACAGTTTGTGGAGTCCATCATAGGCCACACCATCAGCTGTATACATGAGTACATGTTTACCAGTTTAAGTCTTCATGATACTCAGCAGCTGCTTAGAAAGGTAGACTGTGGGTGCAGGGTAGTGCGGGCCATCAGGGTCGGGGTCAAGACTGCCTCCTGAAGCTCCTAATTACCCCGGCCTCCCCTTCCCAGGGCATTTAGCACTGCAGGCTAATTTTAATATTTGCACTGGGCTTGACCTGCAGGCCTGTTACTACACTCCACGCCGGTCCAAATGCTTCTGGGACAGTGCAGGAGAGGCCCGTTTTACCACCCCTAGCAAATACTCAGCCAATTGCCCATCTGTACTATCAGCCCTTGGGCAGCACTGGATTTCTAGACAGTCTGCCCTTTACTGATCCTACTCTAGCCCACCCTTTCCTCAGAAAACCAAGCTAATCTTACACCTATCTTGACAAAAACCACTGCCTAACCCACTATCGGTTGGGGGCAGCCTTGGTGTAGTTTCGGTGTCCCCATCCTAGATCCCACCCCAGTACCACTAATGAGAAATTTAAGAAATGTTAGGGATTCTGACACATTTATATCCTAAAATTATAAACTAGGATCAGTATGTAAACTTATCAGGTCAATCCAATTCTTGGGAATCCAAGAAACTACAAAGCATCAATAATAAAGTCACCAGAAAGGAAGCTTTAAGAAAGGAGAAGAATTTTCAGATGTGTTTAAGAGTTTTGGGCATCCCCAAATGGCCCTTGCCTAGATAAGGCTATGGGTGATCCTCCTTCCCATTTTCTTAGATGAAAGCTAAGAATATTCTCTGGCAGTACGTAATGGAAATGGTTCCTTATTCTCAACATCCCAAGTATTTCCCCCCTACCACCACACACGAGAATCTAACCTTAAGTTTTAGTTATCTTCTTAAAATAAATGATCTAATGAGAAGCTGCTCACAAAAATTAGACCAGTGTAAATAACAAACATTTATTGGTGTCACTTATGGTAGAAAAAAGTTCCTACACCAGATGCACATGACCCAGTTGTTAAATAGAACATTTCCAAGGTGAACACACCCCCTAACCCAATGTTAAGATGGCCAATTCCTTCTGTCCCCCCACCCCAAGACATGTGAGCAACTGCTAATGAAAAGCAGTAAACAGCCACTTGGGCTATAGCATTTTCAACTCCACTCCGAGGTGAAGATTCCAATTACATTCGAGACTTAAGTTCTCTCAATTTTCTCCTAACAAAAGTTCCTGAGTCCAGTATTTACAATGTTACAGCACTAGCAGAGCAGTGTCTACAACTCATCTTTTTCTGCCGTGTCCTCTTCGCCAGCTGGAGGAGGGCCTGCACTTCCATAGAGTTTGCTGATAATTGGCTGAACAATTTCTTCTAGCTCCTTCTTTTTAGCTTTGAAGTCTTCAATGTCAGCATCTTGGTGGCTTTCCAGCCATTCAATCTTTTCCTCTACAGCTTTTTCCATGGTTTCCTTATCCTCGGAGGACAGTTTGCCGCCCAGCTTCTCTTTGTCTCCAATCTGATTCTTCAGCGAGTAGGCATAGCTCTCCAGCTCGTTTCTGGTGTCAATGCGCTCCTTGAGCTTTTTGTCTTCCTCAGCAAATTTTTCGGCATCATTAACCATCCTTTCAATCTCCTCAGGTGTCAGGCGATTTTGGTCATTGGTAATTGTGATCTTATTCTTGTTCCCCGTGCCCTTGTCCTCAGCTGTCACACGAAGAATACCATTCACATCTATCTCAAAGGTGACTTCAATCTGCGGGACTCCACGGGGAGCAGGGGGGATTCCAGTCAGATCAAATGTACCCAGAAGGTGATTGTCCTTCGTCAGAGGTCGTTCGCCTAGAAGTCACACACAGAAAAACCTGTTATTGACAAACACAGTCATCCTCGTCCCTATATTTCAGTTAGGGCTATAGTGGTAAGAGCACTTCATCAAGCTGAGCCCACAGGGAGCAGCAACTGGGACCAAGTTACTAATGGAATCTCATCTACTTTCCAGCATGAGGTTTTCGTTCTTGTATTCTAGAAGCTGGTTCAGAAGTTATTTTTAACAGGAAAAAGTGCTAAATAGCTAGATAAGTGCTGACTGTGAAACTCAACAGCAAAGGACCCCCCCACCCCAATCTGAAAATAGCAGCTACTTCTTTCCCTAGCTACTGTAATAAAGAATACAAAATAAGTATTAACAAATGCAAGCAATTACCTTCATAGACCTTAATTGTAACCGTTGGCTGATTATCAGAAGCTGTAGAGAAGATCTGAGATTTCTTGGTGGGCACTACAGTGTTTCTTGGAATTAGTTTGGTCATGACACCTCCCACAGTTTCAATACCAAGTGTAAGAGGACATACATCCAGCAGCACCAGGTCACCTGCAAAATAAAATAATCACTTTATTCAAAAGTTACATACACTACAAATCTCCCCATGACTTAAGGTTATCTTTTTTCTTACCATCTGGTTAAGGTTCTAAGCACAAGCATTTTAGAGACAGTGAATGAAGCACATTTGCTAAGGACCTTGAGACTGCCCCAGCCTTGTCGTCACTGTACACTAGCTGTGACCTTACTGCTCACAATCTATTGTTTCTAAAGCAACAGCTAAGTCTTCCCATCAAGGTGCTGAGGCGTTTTGAAAGATGCTAATGACCTACCTGTATCTTGATCACCGGAGAGTACGCCAGCCTGGACAGCAGCACCATACGCTACAGCCTCATCTGGGTTTATGCCACGGGATGGCTCCTTGCCGTTGAAGAACTCTTTAACCAGTTGCTGAATCTTTGGAATTCGAGTAGAGCCACCAACAAGAACAATTTCGTCAATGTCAGACTTCTTCAAATCAGAATCCTCCAACACTTTCTGGACGGGTTTCATGGTAGACCGGAACAGGTCCTAGAACAAGAGATGGAGTCACTGTGATGCCCGTTATACCCAGACAATGTCTAGATAGCACCATCCTAACGTCAGAGTCTAACTAGATCTCATTAGCAAAGCAGAAACCAAAAAACATACCATGTTCAGCTCTTCGAATTTTGCCCGAGTCAGGGTCTCAGAAAAGTCTTCTCCTTCATAGAAGGACTCAATTTCAATTCTGGCTTGATGCTGGGAAGACAGGGCCCGCTTGGCCTTTTCCACTTCACGCCGGAGCTTCTGCACAGCTCTGTTGTCTTTCCTGACATCTTTGCCAGTCTTCTTTTTGTACAGCTTGATGAAGTGCTCCATGACACGCTGGTCGAAGTCTTCCCCGCCCAGGTGAGTGTCTCCATTAGTGGCCACGACTTCGAAGACACCATTGTCAATGGTGAGAAGAGACACATCAAAGGTTCCACCACCCAGGTCAAACACCAGGATGTTCTTCTCTCCCTCCCGCTTATCCAGACCATAAGCAATAGCAGCTGCAGTACTGTTAAGAGAACGAAAAGGTGGGGAAAGCTTAGTCAAATTCACATTTTCCATATTTGGCAAATATGCCCTATCATTGAATTTCACTTACGGTTCATTGATGATCCTCATAACATTCAGTCCAGCAATAGTACCAGCATCTTTGGTCGCCTGACGTTGGGCATCATTGAAGTAGGCTGGTACAGTGACAACTGCATGGGTAACCTAAAAGGAGGATAAGTATATTTTGTCACATGGTTTAACCTTTCAATTATAGCCAAACTATCACTTTAGTAGGTAAGCAAGTTCACAAGTAGGATAACACATACAATTTCCCACACACGGAATTGCATGTGAAAACACATGAAAAAGTGTCTAGTATTTTGTTTGGCCTACAGTAAAAGCACCAATTACACCTGACCCACATGGATGTCATTCAGATTCAAACGTTTAAAACCATGAAGGCAGCTATACATACAAGTCAGTAACAGTTAACACACTTAACACTGTGCTAACAATATTTACCTTTTTTCCCAGATAGGCCTCAGCAGTCTCTTTCATTTTAGTGAGAACCATGGCAGAAATTTCTTCCGGAGCAAATGTTTTTGTTTGCCCACCTCCAATGTCAACTTGAATGTATGGTTTAGTTTTCTTTTCAACCACCTGGTTAAAGAATGATTATCACTTTCAGACACAGAAGTGATGCCATTTCATGTCTTAAAGGACCCGCTTTCTTCCCCGTTACTGGGCCCCTCAAGGAGTCCATCTCTCTAGCTGCAATCAGCGTTTTTAATCCTCAACTATCTTGGCCAAAGTATTTGCCAAAGTTTCCTAACGTACTAGAGTGTCAGGAAGTAGAAAATTATTAAACACATCCCCGAACCCGCCTGCACATCGTCTCGCCACCGCTTGCTAACCCTGAACGAATCCCCCCACCCCCACCCCACCCCGGGGTGCGGAGTCGCGCAGACCTTGAACGGCAGGAACTTGATGTCCTGCTGCACGGACGGGTCGTTCCACGTGCGGCCAATGAGCCGCTTGGCGTCGAAGACGGTGTTCTCGGGGTTGGACGTGAGCTGGTTCTTGGCCGCATCCCCGATCAGCCGCTCGCCCTCAGGGGTGAAGGCCACGTACGACGGCGTGATGCGGTTGCCCTGGTCGTTGGCGATGATCTCCACGCGGCCGTTCTTGAACACCCCGACGCTGGCGGAAAAACCCACACAGCCGGGGCGTCGGCATCGCCCTGCCCACGCCAGCCCCGGCGGCCCCGCCCCGCCCTCCGCGGCCGCGACCCCGCTCACCAGGAGTAGGTGGTCCCCAAGTCGATGCCGACCACCGTGCCCACGTCCTCCTTCTTGTCCTCCTCCTCGGCCCGCGCCGCGCCGAGCAGCAGCAGCACCGCAGCCACCAGGGAGAGCTTCATCTTGCCGGCGCCGTGGGCCACTGGGGCGGCAGGCAGGCAGGCGTCGCGGGCAATCGGGCCACAGGCCGCAGCACAGAAACGCAGCGAGCTTCCCGACCTGAAAGCGACAAGGGCCCGGGGTCGGTAGGAGCCGCCAGCACGGCGAAGGGAGGGCCCGGAGCCGCGGGCCCGGAGCCGCAGGCCGCGGCGCTTACCTCGCACGCTCGCGAAACCCAGAAGTCAACCTGCCTGTCTGCTGTCCTGGCCGGTGTCTAGCGCGCCGTCGCGGCCTCTGCTTATATACCCTCCCCCCAGCCCCGTCGTGGAGGACGCCGATTGGTGAAGGCGCTGCTCGTGGAGGCCGCTGATTGGGCCAGGCCACCAAGCTGGCCACCGCCGATTCGAAGCGGCCTCCTCCGCAACTGACGTCACAGCTACGCCTCCTGGGCGGGCTCATTGGCTGCCGGTCGTTCCTAAAAGCAACCAATGAGGAGCCACATCCGTCCTGTGCCCTGGCCTTATTGGTTCAGAAGCTGCCTGTCTCTCGTGCGACCTCTTACCCTGAGGCGGTTTCCGCCGGTAACCGCTCAAGGTCCCGCCTCTACGATGGGCCCTCGGGGACTGCAGGCGGTCTGGCGTGCCCTGTCTCTCGGGGGCGGTGGGATCTGAGTCTTTTACTACCTGTCCTCCCCTGCTCTGTCCTTCATCCCGAAGCCGGGGGCGGCTGTCTCCCCCCACCCCGGGTTCTGTCGCGCCTCGGGACTGTGTTCTCAGCATAGGTGCTGTGACCAGCTCGGAACACTTCTCCCCTTCGCGGCCAGTACCGGTACCGGCTTGGGCGTCCGAGCCTCAGGACCCTTTGTTGCTCAGCGTCCCGCAGCTGTGGAGCTGGGGCCTGGCCCGATCTCTACGACCGCGAATCGCACGGTCCCTATGTTCTGTCGCCCCTGCACCCGTGCCCAGCTCTCCTTGTCTTTCCAGGCCTCTTCACAGTGGCCTGCCCTGCGGTAAGTCACAGGACAACCCCGGCCAGAGCCGCCGCCTCAGCTCTGAGCCCCCTCCGCACCGTGTCGGCCTCGCTCCGGACTGTACCACTCCTCACCGCCCCCGGCCCTGCCCATCTTCTCCCTTTGTGGCGCAGATGATCATCCCTTAGTCTTCCTCCCTGTGAAAGATCTGATGTGCTAAATGCGTTTGGTCGGCAGAAGTCTTGGGAATGCCCGCTCTCCTCTTGTATAACATCCTGTTGCAAAAAGTAATAGAAGCTACCGTGAAAATAGACCAAAAGAGGTGGACTAGAGAGTCAGGGTTGATAGGCAGGTTGACTTCACTCCATCGCCAGTTCCCTTCCCAGCTTTTTACAAAATTCATTCATTCAACAAATGTTTTTGGAGAACCTGCTATCAACGCAGCAAAGCCCTGATTCACAATATTTCCAGATACTTAGTAACTGATGATCCATCCATGGATGGATCCTTCCGTTTACCCACTAAATGTTCCTGAGATTTCGTGGACATACTGTGTAAGATAGCACCGGGACATCTTCCAGTTCACTAGTATGTTGAGTCAGTCCTCAAGAATTTTCCTCCCTCCTTTAATGCTCCTCAAAGGTTATACTGGTGACTCAGAGGAGACTCCATCGCTACTACAGGGGTTGCATCACACATTGCTTTCAACAGGGCTTGTAATACTGTAGCAACACTGACCCTTCGTGGGGTTGCATCAGTCCAGCATCAAGGTGGAAATCAGCATTTAGCCACCTCACAGCTTCATATTTCTTTTTTATTTTTTTAAAGATTTATTTTATTTATTTGAAAGAGTTACAGAGAGAGGTAGAGGCAGAGAGGGAGGTCTTCCATCCTCTGGTTCACTCACCAGATGGCCACAATGGCCGGAGCTGTGCCAATCTGAAGCCAGGAGCCAGGAGCTTCCTCCAGGTCTCCCACATGGGTGCAGGGGCCCAAGGACTTAGGCCATCTTCTACTGCTTTCCCAGGCCACAGCAAAGAGCTGGTTTGGAAGTGGAACAGCCAGGACTTGAACTGGCACCCATATATGGGATGCCGTCGCTTAAGGTCAGGGCTTTAACCCGCTGCACCACAGCAGCGGCCCCATACAGCTTCATATTTCAAGCAGGCTTTCCATGTATCACAGTCCATTTCCACTTGAAAACAAAGCTCTCTGTTTCAGCCTCACCTTGAGGGACAAAGTAAACACTTGAAACTCTCCTCATTCTGATTCCTAAAAATGATATCTGGCAGCCGGTGCCGCGGCTCAATAGGCTAATCCTCCGTCTTGCGGTGCCGGCACACTGGGTTCTAGTCCCGGTCAGGGTGCCGGATTCTGTCCCGGTTGCCCCTCTTCCAGGCCAGCTCTCTGCTGTGGCCTGGGAGTGCAGTGGAGGATGGCCCAAATGCTTGGGCCCTGCACCCGCATGGGAGACCAGGAGAAGCACCTGGCTCCTGCCTTCGGATCAGCGTGGTGCGCCGGCTGCAGCGGCCATTGGAGTGTGAACCAACGGCAAAAAGGAAGACCTTTCTCTCTGTCTCTCTCTCATTGTCCACTCTGCCTGTCAAAAATAATAAAATAAAATAATAAAAAAAAAGATATCTGGCTAATTCCCAAAGGTAATTGAGTACATTAATGAGTATAGTCTCTTTTTAAAGCCAAGTGTTTTGGGACTGGCATTGTGGCACAGTGGATTAAGCTGCCACCTGTGATGCCAGCACCCTGTACCTGAACACACAAACCGGTGTCCTGACTGCTGCACTTCTGATGTAGCTCCCTGTCTGTAGTACCTGGGGAAGCAGTTGATGACGGCGGCCCAGGTACTTGGGTCCCTGCTGCTCATGTGGGAGACTCATGGGGGAGCTGCTGGCTCCTGGCTTTATCCTGGCTCAGACCTGGATGTTGTGGCCATTTGGGGAGTAAAGAAATGGATAGAAGATTCTCTTTATCTCTCTCTTTCCCACTGCCCCCCCCCCATTGCTTTGCATTTCAAATAAATAAATAATCTTAAAATCATTTTATGTATATTATATTTTATAGTATTCTCCAAACCAGGGCCATTTATGGATCGACTAGGAAAGTAAATAGACAAAACTGGCTTGGAGAATGTTAAATGTTGACATCGGTGCTGAATTCTCAATACTCAACAAAGTGCTAGACACTAAATATTATGTGTTGGCTGGTGCTGTGGCTCACTTGGCTAATCCTCCGCCTGCGGCGCTGGCACCCAGGTTCTGGTCCCAGTTGGGGTGCTGGATTCTGTCCCGGTTGCTCCTCTTCCAGTCCAGCTCTCTGCTGTGGCCCGGAGAGGCAGCGGAGGATGGTCCAAGTGCTTGGGCCCTGCACCCACATGGGAGACCAGGAGGAAGCACCTGGCTCCTGGCTTCTGATCGGCGCAGTGCACCAGCCACAGTGCACCGGCCATAGCAGCCATTAGGGGGTGAACCAATGGAAAAAGAAGACCTTTCTCTCTAACTCTGCCTGCCAAAAAAAAAAAAAAAAATCTTTTCCCCATATTTTTTTTTCCTTTTTTTAACTTTATTTTGAAATCACTACAGATTCACAGAAAATTGCAAAAATAGCAGTTTCATGTCCCATTACCAGTTTCTTCCAATAATGACATCATCTATGGTTAGAAAAAAACAAGAATTTCACATTGATGCACTGCTTTTAAATACATACCTTATTTTTCACCGTTTTAAGCCTACATTTTTTTTTAAAAGACTATTTATTTGAAAGATAGAGTTACAAAGAGAAGGAGGTGAAAAGAGAAGGAGAGAGGTCTTCCATCCTCTGGCTCACTCCCCAATTGGCTGCAACAGCTGGAGCTGTGCTGATTTGAAGCCAGGAGCCAGGAGCCTCCTCCAGGTCTCCCACTCGGGTGCAGGGGCCCAAAGACTTGGGGCATCTTCCACTGCTTTCCCAGGCTATATCAGAGAGCTGGATCGGAAGTGGAGCAGCCAGGACTCGAACCAGTGTCCATTTGGGATGCCGGCACTGCAGGTGGCAGTGGCTTTACTCACTACTCCACAGCGCCAGCCCCTGTATTGGTTTTTGTTCATGTTTTTGCTGTATATCACCTAGTTTATAAGTTAATTGGCTCAGATGAAACACTGATATTTCCACAGGCTGTAGCTTTCCACAGGTAAGTATGCAGTACCATTCCAAAATTTCCCAAACTACAGATTATATAGATAAAATCAGGTCATAAATGAAGCCCTTATTTCTTCCCTTTCATCATCATCTTCTTCCAAATCTTTATTTCTTCTTTGAGAGGGCCCTGTTTTTCTGTTTGGCACAGTTTGCTCTCACATAATTGTCATATTTCTTTCCTAAGTATATATATATGATAACTTAAAATGCTGCTTTTCCCAGGACATGTACATCTTAGTTAGGATGCTTCGAGGAAGAACCTCCAAATGCAAAGGCATGAGGACGCTGGGCTGGGTGATCTCCGAGACTCTGAGTTCTGATTACTCATTTAGACAGAAACAAATGTTTGTCATATGCTGGGCAGTTTGCCAGATTGCAAGGAGGCCATGGTGCCCTCAGGGAGAACCGCTTACTGACTTTGTGCAAATTTCTCCTTGAGTTAATACCTTTAATTCAATATATCTATAACTAGCAGTGGAGTTTGGGGGCCTCTGACGGACCCGGTGATAGTGTTTTTGTCTAGAAACACTTGCCAGAGGTCCTTCACGTCACCTGCCATAGCCCCTGCTTTCTTGTCTTACCTCTAAGATTGACTTGTACACTTAAACAGGAAGGAGAACATTTTTAAATTCTGAATTTGTCAGTGCTCTGAGATTCTGAAGCAGACAGTTTACTGGAAAGTGTGGGAGTCTGAAGAACTTCTCTCTAATCCTGTCATGATCTAGTATGAATTTTGTCATGATGGATGTGTAACTTCATATCCCTGCATATCAAAGAACGCTGGATGGTGATGTAGAAAGAAAAGGACTTTGGGGCCGGCACTGTGGTGTAGCAGGCAAAGCCGCAGCCTGCAGTGCTGGCATCCCATACGGACGCCGGTTTGAGTCCCAGCTGCTCCACTTCCGATCCAGCTCTCTGCTACGGCCTGGGAAAGCAGTAGAAGATGGCCCACGTCCTTGGGCCCCTGTGCCCACCTGGGAGACCTGGAAGAAGCTCCTGGCTCCTGGCTTTGGCTTGGTGTAGCTCCAGCCATTGTGGCCATCTGGGGAGTGAGCCAGTGGATGGAAGACACCTCTCTCTCTCTCTCTCTCTCTCTCTCTCTCTGTGTGTGTGTGTGTGTGAGATTCTGATTTCAAATAAATGAATATCTTTAAAAAATAAAAGAAAAGGGCTTTGGACAAGGTTCACTATATATTCATCCCATTCATTTAAAAGGCAAAAAGTTGGGATGGGTGTTTCATCGAGAGGTTAAGATGCCCTTTGGGACACCCATGTCCCATATCAAAGTGGCTGAGTCAAGAGTCCTAGCTCTGGTCCTGATTCCAGCTCCCTGCTAATGCACACCCTGAAAAGCAGCAGATGATGGCTCAAGTTCTTGGGTCTTTGCCACCCATGTGGGAGACATGGTTTGAGTTCCTGGCTCCCAGTTTTGCCCTGGCCCAGCCCCAGCTACCGCAGGCATTTGGGTAATGAACCAATGGATGAAACTCTGTCTCTCAAATAAATAAAACAAATATAAACAGCAAAATAAAAAAATCCAAAAAGCAAATATTTATTTCAGGCAGTATGCCAGGTGCTAGTGAGACAGTGGAATTCTCTGCCCTCAGGGGATAGTATTTATTTATTTGAAAGGCAGAGTTACAGAGAGGCAGAGGCAGAGAGAGAAAGTCTTCCATCCACTGGTTCGCTCCCCAAATGGCTGCAATGGCCGGAGCTGGGCCGATCCAAAGCAAGGAACCAGGATCTCCCACATGGGTGAAGGGCCCAAGGACTTGATCCATCTTCTACTGTTACTTCAGGACATCACAGAGAGCTGGATCAGATGTGGAGCAGATAGGACTGGAACCAGCAGCCATATGGGATGCTGCCACTGCAGGTGGTGGCTTTACCTGCTACGCTACAGCGCTGGCCTCGGGAATAGTATTTATTGATTTAAGCAAATTATTATCTTTTGAGTTTACTTTCCTGTGTACAGAAGTTGGTGAGAATAATACGTACTCCACATTCTGTAAGAATTACTGTTGTGATCCGTATATATATATTTTTTTGACAGGCAGAGTGGACAGTGAGAGAGCGAGCCAGAGAGAAAGGTCTTCCTTTGCCATTGGTTCACCCTCCAATGGCCACCGCGGCCGGCGCGCTGCAGCCGGTGCACCACGCTGATCCGAAGGCAGGAGCCAGGTGCTTCTCCTGGTCTCCCACGCGGGTGCAGGACCCAAGCACTTGGGCCATCCTCCACTGCACTCCCGGGCCACAGCAGAGAGCTGGCCTGGAAGAGGGGCAGCCGGGGTGATCCAGATTTGTAATTGGAGAGTTGTATTCCTTGGGTGTGCTGGTGGAAAGAAGATTAAAAACTGCTTCTCTCATTCAAGTTCTTCATTTAAATATTTTTTAAAAAATATTTATTTGTTTGAAAGGCAGAGTTATGGGGCTGGCATTGTGGCATAGTGGGTAAAGCTGCTGCTGCAGTGCCAGCATCTCATATGGGTGCCGGTTCCAGTCCTGGCTGCTCCATTTGTGATCCAGCTCTCTGCTAGTGCACTTGGGAAAACAGTGGAAGATGGTCCAAGTACTTGGGCCCCTGCACCTACGTGGGAGACCCGGAAGAAACTCCTGGCTCCTGGAGTCGGCCTGGTTCAGCCCTGGCTATTGTGGCCATTTGGGGAGTGAATCAACAGATGGATGATCTCTCTCTCTCTCTCTCTCTCTCTCTCTCTCCCTTTCTCTAACTTTTTCCCAAATAAATAAATTTTAAAAAAGAAGAAGAAGGAAAAGGAAAGACAGAAAGAAAGGCAGAGTTACAGAGAGAGAGGGAGATTCCCCAAGTGGCTAGGCCAAAACCAGGAGTCAGGAACTCCATCCAAGTCTTCCACTTGGGTGGTAGGGGTGCAAGCACTTGGACCATCTTCTGCTTTTTGAGAGACATTAGCAGAGAGCTGGATCAGAAGTGCAGCAGCCAGGACTTGAACTGGCACTCATATGGGATGCTGGTGCTTCAGCCAGCAGCTTAAAACTGCTGTTCCACTATGCCAGCACGTCAAGTTCTTCATTTGCAGGTGACGGAATTGGGCTTAGACCAATCAGCTGACCAATTCATTTCTCCCTTTTAATAAATATTTATTTTATTTTGAAAGGCAGAGTTATATATAGAGAGGGAGAGATAGAGAGCTTTACCATCTGCTGGTTCACTACCCAAATGGCTAAATGGGTCAGGCCAAAACCAGGACCCATCTGGGTCTTCTTGTGCGTGCAGGGACCCAATCACTTGGGCCATTGTCTCCTGCTTTTCCAGGTGCATTAGCTGGGAGCTGGATCAGAAGTGGAGCAGCTGGGACTCCAACCAGGGCTCATATGGGATGCTGGCATCGCAGGCTGTGGCTTAACCCTGTGCAGCAGAATGCTGGCTCCCCAGTTCCCTTTTAACTTAGCACACACAATGATACTCCTTCAGGATCCTTAAGACTCAGGACTTCTGAGGCCTTTCCATCCCCTCTTCCTGGCCTTTGTGTCGCAGCCCCTCTGGAGTACTCCATGTTGCAGCACCACTGTGATTGCATCTGTTTTGCCCAGGCTGGGTTCCTCAGCAATCCACAAATGGCATCTCCTGTCTTGAAATCCAGCCATCTGTCAACTCCCAAAGCATCACCTCCTCCATTATGGTCATGGCTTCAACTTCACGAGGCCTCCCCTCTGGGTATCTCAAGTGGGGACTCGAACCGGTGTCCATATGGGATGCCCGCACTGCAGGTGGTGGCTTTACCCGCTACACCACAGCGCTGGTCCCCTTGCCTGCTTTTTATCACCCCACTAGGCTTTCTGGCCTTGTAACAGCTGATAAATAGTCTTTGATTGCATTGAAATCTTGAGTCAGTTGGATGGCAACATGACAGCAATAACACCTGACCGGCTACCAGAGAACGCTATTGTGGTAATAAAATGAGGCAATAAATATGAAGCAAATTCTGGCCTTTTTTTTTTTTTTTTTTTTGGACAGGCAGAGTGGACAGTGAGAGAGAGAGACAGAGAGGAAGGTCTTCCTTTTGCCGTTGGTTCACCCTCCAATGGCCGCCGTGGTAAGCGCGCTGCGGCCAGCGGTGGGGGAAAAGCAGTCTGGGAGCCGGCTCACATTTGAAATAGTTGGGGACGTGATTATTACTTTTTTTTTTTTTAATTCATTTTTGCCTGCAGACACCCAGCGTTGGAGGACATAACCATTGTTTTCGAAGTGGAAGACATTCTGTCTAGCTAGCCCAGGTACTAGCAAGGCGAGAAAGAGAAGGGAAGCCGATTTCAGGTCAGCAGGAGGCAGACCTTGACAACATTGAGCGCCGGCCGCAGCACTGAAGGTGGTGAGCTCCTGAAATTCGAGCTGTGGAAATACGAAGCTCCTCCGGCCGTCCGCCAGGGAACCCCCGCCAGGGCGGGAGCGCCGCTGCCGGCCTCCGAGCTTCCAACCCCAAGCTGTCTAAGACCGCTCAGCACAAGTCCACTGAAGTCAGTTCACTGAACCCCCGCGTGTGCAGTGTCGTGATGGACACCGTGAACGCTGAGACTCCCAGGGGGAATGTTTGATCCTGGAGTCAGATCGCACCCCACACCAACCGCGGGCGCCGGCAGCAGAAAGGGTGGGGCGCTTCCTCCTGAGCGGAACCGGGTGTCGCCGGTCACGGAAGACGTAAGGCGCCCTCGGCTGTCACCTCACACACGCCGGCACTGCCCGCGCGCGGAAGTGAGGGCCCACACGTCGCGAACAACTTTCCGGAAAAGGCGACCGGGAACCCAGACGCCCACGGCCCGGGCAGCCGGGACCGCGCGGCCGGACCACCGATCCCAGGGGCCCCCGCGGCGCCGCGCACGCGCGCTGGCGTGGCAGCAGCGCCGCCGCAGGACGCAGGGAGGCCAGCCCGCGAGTGGCGGCGGCGGCGGCGGCGGCGGCTCGCGGCGAGAGTGACGGCTCCGCGGCCGAGCGGCTGTCTGGCCGAGACCTCGGCCCTCGCCTCCGCAGGCGCCCCTCGGTGAGTGCCTGTCCCGGGTTAACCCGCCTGAGGTGCGGGGCTCTCTTCCTGCCCGGGCGGGCTCTCCGGCCTAGGGCCGCAGCCGGCGCCTGACGGCCGGGCCGGCGGCTCCAGCTGACCCCGAGCCCCGGGCCCCTAGGCCGTTCCCCGGAGTGGCGGGCGACGTGCGTGTCGGGGGAGCGCTCGGCGGGGCCCGCAGCGGAGCCGCGGCGGCGCGCAGGGCCCGGGGCGGCCGCTGGCGGACGAGAGGGAGGGACGCGTGGGGGATGGGAGGGGAAGGGGCCGGAGGACCGCGGGCCGGCGTGGGGTGGGGGCCGGCGGCCGGCACCTCGCAGGTGGGGCGCTGAGGCCCGCAGGCCCGCAGGCGAGGGCTGTCGCGGCTCGGGAGCCTTTCGGCCGGACCCGCAGGCCTAAGGGGCAGCCCACCTGGCACAAACGCACGCCCTGTGCTGGGCAACTTTTCGCTGGCTGTTGGCGGGTCCCATCGCTCTTCCTCCCGCCTCACCTCTCATGGACTGGCGGAACTGCAGTGGGCGCAGACCACAGAAATGCCTAGGGTTCTGTGTATAAAGCTGCATAGAAAACAGGGGGACGGGGCGATATGTTCAGATGAGAGCTAAGTTTTTAAGTGTTTTCAGTTTTAAATTTGTGACAAAAATCACAAGTTTTTGAGCAGCTTTGAACCAGAGAATTTTTTTTTTTTTTAAAGCCTGGGTTCATCAATGGATAGAATTCAAGGGGTCTTTTACGTAGAATGGGGATAAAAAGACATTTATTTTTATTAATTGCTAACTGAAATATTTAATTAGCTTCTTTGGATTTGTGATATTCTTAGACCCATGGCTAGAACTTGTTATTTAAAACTGCACGTGTTACCATATCAGTTTTTAAATTGTATTGCTAATATTTCAGTATTATTTGTTCCCTTTGCAATCACATGTATTTAATTATGCTTTTAAAAGTAATCTGAGGGGGCCGGTGCTATGGTGTAGTGGGTAAAGCCGCTGCCTGCAGTGCTGACATCCCATATGGGCGCCAGTTCAAGTCCCGGCTGCTCCCACTTCCTATCCAGCTCCCTGCTGATGTGCCTGGGAAAGCAGCAGAGGATGGCCCCTTCTTGGGCCCCTGCACCCACTTGGGAGACCCGGAAGAAGTTCCAGGAGCCTGGCTTTGGATTGGCCCAGCTGTGGCTGTTACAGCCCATTTGGGGAGTGAACCAGTGGATAGAAGACCCCTCCCTCCCGCTCTCTCTCCCCCTCTGCCTCTCTGTAACTCTGCCTTTGAAATAAATAAATAAATCTTAAAAAAAAAAAAAAAAAAAAGTAATCCGAGAAGGGGACCATCAGCTTCACCAGGCCAGGCCACCAAAGATGCCCGTGGCACAAAAGGATTATGGACTCCTGAAAAAGCATTAAGCTTTTTGGAATCTGTAAGTCTGCATGGAAGGATATTTAAATCTTTAGGTAAGAAAGAAGACAAGGCAGGCAAGATGATAGGTTAGGCAGAAGAGAATTCTGAAATCAAGGAACTAAAAGTTGGAATTAGATCAGAGTAGTTCTGAAATATAGAATAGACCACAGATATTTGGGTCAGGTCAGTGGGGAATCAGCAAAATAATCTAGGGAAGAAAGGGAAGTGAATGTTTCAACCCATAAATTTTTATTTTTTAAAAGATTCATTTATGTATTTGAAAGGCAGAGTTAGAGAGAGGCAGAGAGAGAGAGAGAGAGGTCTTCGAGCCACTGGTTCACTCCCCAGGTGGCCACAACGTCTGGACCTGTGCTGATCTGAAGCCAGGAGCCAGGAGCTTCCTCCAGGTCTCCCACGTAGGTGCAGGGGCCCAAGGACTTGGGCCATCTACTGCTATCCCAGGCCACAGCAGAGAGCTGGATCAGAAGTGGAGCAACTGGGACTGGAACTGGTGTTTATATGGGAGGCCTGCACTGCAGGCGGCGGCTTTATCTGCTAGGCCACAGTGCTGCCCCCCATACATTTTTATTAAGGCACCTCCTTAGTTCCAAGTAATTGAAGCCCTGCAAACTCTTGTGTAAGATATGCAAGGACATTCTGATGTTTGCTGTTCTAAATCATGTAGAGTGTGGTGCGGGGGAACCCTAATTTTTCTCTCTAGTTGAAAAGCAACAGAATCTTTCTTCAGCTACCGTTAACTATTGCTCTTCTTTTCATATGTGATGGGAAGTACTCATATAGATATAGAAGTAGAGGGTTGAGAAATCATTTTATTTTATTTATTTGAAAGAGTTAAAAAGAGAGAGGGTGAAGGAGAGAGTACTCTTCCATCCACTGATTCACTACCCAAATGGCCGTAAGGGCTGGAGCTGGGCCAGGTGGAAGCCAGGAGCTTCTTCTGGGTCTGCCACATGGGTGCAGGGGCCCAAAGACTTGGACCATCTGCTGCTTCTGCAGGCACATTAGTAGGGAGCTGGATCAGAAGTAGAGCAGCCAGGACGTGAACTGGCATCCATGTGGGATGCTGGTGTTGCGGGTGGTGGCTTAACCTGCTCCGCCACAATGCTGGCCCCAAGAAGTTATTTTTCTTGAGATTCTAGTTCAGATTCTTATAATGCTGCTTCATTTGGCATTAATTTTCTCACAATCATTCTGTGTGGCTTGAAATTTGCACCTGTTTGTAAAGCACCTACCTGTCAACATCTTATGTGAGATTTTTTTTTAATACACTATGAAATAATAGCAGTAGTAGAGAACCACTGCTGCACACTTTTTCTGAAAGAAATAAAGGGTGACTATGAAAAGCAAATTATTTTATGAAACAGGTAGTTGGTGTTGAAAGAGTTGATTCTGAACTGAACATACCACAGCACTGGCTGAAGGAGGTCTTCCCTTCTCTTTGTGTGCCCTTACACTGCCCCCTTTATTTTCATTATAGCACATACCCATTTAGTGTCACTTTTGTATTTGAGTTTTTAAATTCTTTTTTTTTTTTTTTCATACTTGAATGTCAGCTCTATAAGTATAGGGCCTTTGTCTTCACAGTTGTGCCAGAATAGGGGCAGCACATAATAGGTGCTCAGTAAATATTTGTTAAAGAAATAAATGAATGAGTTAACTTATGGGAGATAAGATTTCTGTTTCTAGGAACAAACTATGTTCATTTTAAAATTATTTTTAGGGGCCAGTGCCATGGCTCACTTGGTTAATCCTCCGCCTGCGGTGCCGGAATCCCATATGGGTACCGGGTTCTAGTCCCAGTTGCTCCTCTTCCAGTCCAGTTCTCTGCTGTGGCCCAGGAGGGCAGTGGAGGATGGCCCAAGTGCTTGGGCCCTGCACCCACATGGGAGACCAGGAGGAAGCACCTGGCTCCCGGCTTCGGATTGGTGTAGCACTGGCTGTAGCGGCCATTTGGGGGGTGAACCAATGGCAGGAAAACCTTTCTCTCTATCTCTCTCACTGTCTATAACTCTTACCTGTCAAAAATATTATTTTAAAAATTTTTTTGGAGAGATATTTATTTGCTAGGAAAGAGGAAGAGTCAGAAAGCCTGAGCTCAATCTTCTGTCCACTGGTTCACTCCTCAGAACAGCTACAACTGCCAGGCCAAAGCCAGGAGCCAGGAGCCAGGAGCCCTGTCCTGGTCTCCAACATGGTGGTAGGGGCCCAAGCACCCAAGGCATTTTCTGCTGCCTTTCTGGGTACATTAATAGGAAACTGGATTGGGATGCTGGCCTTGCAAGTGGTGGCTTAACCCACTGTGCCACATTGCTGGCCCTACATCTTACATTTTTTAGAAAATAGGAAATTATTTCCGAAACACTATGTAGTAGTTATCCTTAGCTTTCTATAATGATGTAGTAAAAGGAAGGACCTGTAGGTGAAGTTTTTGCTTTGCTAAAGTTCTTGTACTGTGTAATTCTAGGTGTGTTGTTTTAGATCCTAATGACTTGTCTGATATGTTCAGGACCACAGGAAAAAGGAAAAAACAAGCAGTTCTAGAAGGGATACTGGTATTAGTATTAGCACTGAATTACAATTAGCATTGAATTACAGTAGTGTTGCTTCATTTGGCATTAGTTTCTCACTGACAAATCACTTGTGTTTAATTAAAGAAATGGAAATAAGACATAAGTGAGAAAGCTTTTTTCACAGCAGATTGGTAAAAACTCTGAAGTCTCTAACAATATAAAATATTGGTGAAGATGTGGCAAAAATGGGAATTTTAGAAACTGTTGGTGGAATATAAATTTAATACAGCTACCTTTAGAGGCAATAGTATTTGTTGTAGTTACCAAAGTTGAAAGTGGGCATACCCTACCCCATTATTTCATAATGATGTCTATGAGGGAATAAGAATGGGAAGTGGTGACATAGTGGATAATATCTAAATTTTTTTGTTGTTGTTGGGGAGGGGGTGACTAGAAGCAACCATAACAGTGTTAACAGTTCATTCTGGGTGGCAGAATACAAGTGTCAAATCATTCTTTGCACCTTTCCCTATTTTCTGTTTTTTTTTTTAAATCTATAGTTTTTAAAAATTATTTATTTGAAAGGTAGAAAAATGAGAGACAGACAATAGAAATTGCTCCTACACTAGAAATCTAGTGGACATTATCTTCACCAAATAGCCAAGTTTATATCAATAATGAAACATCATGTACCTCTGATTTGATAGGTTGAGAGAGACCTAAAATAACCTATGTATCATTCCAGCCAAAAATGGCTGTAAAGGAATGTTGAGACAAATCCAAGTTGAGCATTTTATAAAACAAGTAGGCTAAATACTTTACAAAATATTATCTCATGAAAAACTGGAAAAAGGCTGGAAAACCATTGTACATTCAAGGAGACAACTAAATGTAGTGCAACATCCTTAACTGGATCTTGGATCCAAAACAAAACCAAAAACTAAGGACAGTTTTGGGAAAATGGACAATGCATTAAATATAAAATATCCATGTTAAATAGCTTGAGAATTACAGCTGAACTGTGGGTATATAGAGCTCCTTGTTTGGGAAATACATGCTGAAGTATTTCGGGGTAAAGAGTCCTAACTCGGAAGTGGTTCAGTCTGGTGAAGCAAACATGGCAAAATGTTAACAATCAATTAACTTAAGGAAAGGGTGTGTGGGTATTTATTGTACTACACTTCTGGAAGGTTACAGTTTTTCAGAGGGTTGGGAAATAATATTTAAAAGTTACAGACTTAAGGTAGGCATTTGGTGCAGTGGTTAAGATACTGTTTGGGGGCCGGCGCCGTGCCATAACAGGTTAATCCTCCACCTTGCGGTGCTGGCACACCGGGTTCTAGTCCCGGTTGGGGCGCCAGATTCTATCCCGGTTGCCCCTCTTCCAGGCCAGCTCTCTGCTATGGCCTGGGAAGGCAGTGGAGGATGGCGCAAGTCCTTGGGCCCTGCACCCGCATGGGAGACCAGGAGAAGCACCTGGCTCCTGGCTTCAGATCAGCAAGATGTGCCGGCCGCAGCGGCCATTGGAGTGTGAACCAACGGCAAAAAGGAAGACCCTTCTCTCTCTCTCTCTCTCGCTCCCTATCCACTCTGCCTGTCAAAAAAAAAAAAAAAAAAAAAAAAGAAAAAGAAAAAAGATACTGTTTGGGATGCCTGTATCCCTTACCAGAGTGCCTGATTTGAGTCCTGGGTCTGTTTCTGGTTCCAGTTTCCTGCTAGTGTGCACCCTGGAAGGCAGCAGGAGATGCTCAACTAGTTGAGTCCTTGTCACTCACATGGGAGACCCAGATGGAGTTTTGGGCTCCTGGCTTCAGCCTGGCTGCAGACATTTGGGAAGTGAACCAGTGGGTGGAAGATCTTTCTATGTGTGTCTCTGTCTCAAATAAATTTTTAAAAAATTTTAAAGTTTCTATTGTAAAGGTCTTTTTTCCTTTGTAACTAATAAATAATCTGGAAAGTGGTAATATTTTCTCAGAGTCATAGTTTTTCTTCATTTTTTTTTTTTTAATTTGCTTATTTGAAAGGCAGAGTTACAGAGAGGCAGAGAGAGAGAGAGATCTTTCACCTGCTATTTCACTCCCCAAATGGGTACAATGATTGGAGCTGGGCCAATCTGAAGCCAAGAGCCAGGAGCTTCATCTGGGTCAACCACGCGGGTGCAGGGGCCTAAGCACTTAGATCATCTTCCACGGCTTTCCCAGGCCATAGCAGAGAGCTGGATCAGAAGTGGAGCAGGTGAGACTTGAACTGGTGCCCATTTGGAATGCTGGCGCCACTGGCAGAGGCTGGAAGCTTAGTGCACTGTGCCACATCGCCAGTCCCTAAGCCATTTTTTAAATATAAGGCTTTAAGCATGTTCTTGCAACTATAAAAATAGGCATGATGTCTTGTATTAATGTAACATGCTTGCTTGGTCTTGCCCCCATGTTAATACCTGTACACCCACGCAGGAGCCTGGTGGGAAGCATCTTGAAAAACGTGTTCAGTTCCTTTTCCTACTTTGTCTTATTATTTTCTGTGAGTCTTTGAAAGGATTAAACCATGGTTTTCCTATTGGAAAATTTAAAAGACAAAAAATTAGTCAATGTTTATTAGCTTTTTTCAAGATCAGAGTCAGATAATATCTAAGCCATTTTAATTTTGACCAAATAGGATTTTTTCTTCCAATTTTTAGGACAGTCTAACCTCCTCTAGTCTCAGCCACTCTGAACTGTCTCCTTTTGCTTTCTAATACAGAACTCTGATCTCTTCTTTGGTTTTACTTTCATAATTTATAACTCTTAACTACCTTACAAAAATACAAAATAATCTAAAAGTGCTTAAGACAGAATTGCAGAATGTTTACAAATACAGATTTATGTACAGAAAAACTTCAGAAAGACAAATTTTTGCAGAAACTATTTCATCTTCACTGTCTCCTGTAGAACCCAAGGAATCTAACTTTGACTCTCCTGAAACAGAGTGCCTTTTAATATCTAACCAGTTAAGGTTATAATGGGCCAACTTGAATTTTTAATTTATTTGAAGAGTGACAAGAAAGAGGGTGAGAAAGAGATCTTTCATCTGCTGGTTCACTCTATAAATGCCAATAGCTAGAATTGGACCAGGCCAGCCAGGAGCCAGGAATTCCATCTGTATCTCCCACATGGGTAGAAGGAACCCACGTACTTTGATCATTTTCTGCTGCTTCCCAGGCACATTAGCAAGAAGCTGGATCTGAATAGAGGTGGCTGGGGCTAGCATTGTGGCACAGTGGGTTAAGTTGCCACCTGCAATGCTGCATCCCATAAGGACTTGGGTTCAACTCCTGGTTGCTCCACTTCTCATCTAGCTCCCTGCTAATGTGCCTGGGAAAGCAGCAGAATATGGCCCAAAATACTCGGACCCCTATCACCCATGTGGGAGACTTGGGTGAAGTTATAAGCTCCTTGATTTGGCCTGGTGCAGTCCAAGGTGTTAAGGCCATTTGGGGAGTAAACCAGTGGATAGGAGATCTCTTTCTGTCTCTCTGTCTCTTTCTGTAATTTCAAATAAACAAAATCTTGCAAAGTAAAACAAAAATTTTTGAGGCCCTTGCTGTGGCATAGCACAGGCGTAGCACAGGTGTAGCACCTGCAGTGCCAGCATCCCACATGGGCGTCGGTTTGAGTCCCGGCTGCTTCACTTCTGATCCAGCTCTTTGCTATGGCCTGGGAAAGCAGTGGAGGATGGCTCAGGTAATTGGGCCTCTGCACCCACATGGGAGACCTGGAGGCAGCTCCTGGCTCCTGCTTAGGATCGGTGTAGCTCAGGCTGTTGTGGCCAGTCTGTCTCTCTCTCTCTCTCTCTCTCTCTCTGCCTCTCCTCTCTCTGTGTAACTCTTTCAAATAAATAAAAGTAAAAATCTTAAAAAAAAAAATCTTAAAAAAAAAAAAAAGCAAAACAAGATTTAAAAAAAACCTTAAAAAAAAAAAAGGTAGAGGTGGGTCTTGAACTGGTCACCCCAAAACGGCTGTGGACATCCCAAGCAGTAGCTTAAACCCACTGCGCCATGATGCCTACCCCAGAAGGTGACTTCTTAAACTTCTCTATGAGTAAGTTTCTGTTCCATTTGTTTCAAAGCATCATAATAATAGTAAGGATAATATTTATTGGTTCTTGTCTTTTTCTCAAGCATTATATAAACTTCTTGAATTTATGAATTCCATAATTCTATAGAGGCATCTTAGTGGTTGATTTCTTTTTGAAAAGCTCTTGTAACTACCTAGATAATATATTTTTTTGTAGTCTAGGAGGGTTTTTTTTTTTTTAGGTAGAATAGAGTTGATGATAGTAATGCTGTTTGAAGTTTGATAAATGAATACTTAGAGTTTTTATGAAGTACATTTCTGATAACTGGGATGAGATGTACATGACAGCCTGCTTTCCTTGAGGGTGGACTCCTGAATCCTGAAACAAGCCTTACCCGTATTACAGCTCAGCAGAAATACAGCTGAGGCTCAAAGTTCTCTTCCTGTTGTCCCTTTGGTTGTTGTGTACACCCACTGTATTTATGGAAGAAGCTAAGTTTATCCACGGGACCAAAGCTTCCTCAAAGCATGTGGGTGGTGACATCTGCTCGGAAGGTTGTGGGAGGTTGTGAGGGTTTTAGATTTTTCTTAGTTGTTTGGTTTATCTTGATGTCAGAACTTACATCTTAGTGAGTAGTCATTAGAGATCATTGAATTGGAAGAGATTAGATTTGGTGGTATTTAATTTCAGACTAATAAAATTAATGGAGGTTTATCTAATTGTGAAAGTTTCTAATACCCATTTCTAATTGGGTGGATATTTTTGTGTCATTTATTTCCTCTGGGAAATAAAGTGATAAAATTTGAATGCCATTACGGTTCTGCTTATTAGTGTATAACTTATTGTTGAATTGCCTTTATTGTTGCTTTTTTTTAAATTTATTTTTTTGACAGGCAGAGTGGACAATGAGAGAGAGAGAGACAGAGACAGAGAGAAAGGTCTTCCTTTACCGTTGGTTCACCCTGCAATGGCCACTGCAGCCGGCGCACCACGCTGATCTGAAGCCAGGAGCCAGGTGCATCCCCTGGTCTCCCATGCGGGTGCAGGGCCCAAGCACTTGGGTCATCCTCCACTGCACTCCTAGGCCACAGCAGAGAGCTGGCCTGGAAGAGGGGCAACTGGGACAGAATCTGGCACCCTGACCAGGACTAGAACCTGGTGTGCTGGCGCCGCAGGCAAAGGATTAGCCTATTGAGCAGCGGCGCCGGCCATGCTTTTTTTTTTTTTTTTAAAGATTTATTTATTTGAAGGTAGAGTTATAGAGGGGGAAGTAGAGACAAATCTTCTATCCACTGGTTCATTCCGCATTGGCTGGCTGGCCATTTGACTGGAAGTGAAGCAGCTGGGGCTAGAACCAGCGCCCATATGGGATGCTGGCACCGCAGGCAGAGCTTATCGCGCTGTGCCACAGCGCCAGCCCTTATTGTTGCTCTTAAAATTGCTACATCATTCAGTCATTTAGAAAAAAAATTTTTTTTTTTTTTTCATTTTATTTGAGAGTCGGGCAGACACAGATCTTCCATCTGCTGGCTCACTCCCTGAATATCTCCAACAGTCAGGGATGGACCAGGCCAAAGCCAGGAGTCCATAATTCAGTCCAGGTCTCCTTTGTCAGTGGCAGCTCCTTGAATACTTCAGCTGTCACTTACTGCCTTCCAGGATGAGCATTAGCAGGAACTGGGAGGAGCCAGAAATCTAACTAGGCGCTTTTATGCTAAGTAATGGGGATATCAGGATGCCTTTAACCCTACTTCAGGGAACTTGGAGCCTAGTTGTGAAACAGCATTTTGTTGCAGACAGTGTAAAATGCAATGAGAGAGGGAGGTTACCACAAATGAGGAAGTGTCTGAGTACAGAGAATGACCTATAAAGACTTCTCCGTTTGACCTGAGCTCTGTCCTAAGTGGAATTTAACTGACTAATGAAAGGAGTGGGCAAAGGATTCTAAATACAGGGTGATAGAAGTCTGGTCTGTGAGAACCGGTCAGAATTGTCATTAGAATGTCATGTGTCCCTGGGAAAATGTGACCTCTTTAAGGCCATATCTTGCCTGTCTTGTTCCTCAGTATTTAGCACAAAGTGGGTCTTCATAACATTGTTGAATGAATGTGTAAAGGAAATGAGTTAAATAGAGCTTATGGTACCTGTCCATCCAAAGAGAATGAACTCATTTCAGTATATTATTAATGCCTAAGAATTTTTATTTTATTTTTTAAATGCTGTCTTTTTTTTAAGATTTATTTATTTCAGAGGAAGATTTACAGAGAGAAGGAGAGAGGGAGAGAAAGAGAGAGGGGCTGGTGCTGTGGCATAGTGGGTCAAGCTCCCACATGCAGTGCCGGCAACCCATATGGGTGCTGGTTTGAGTCCTGGCTGCTGCACTTCCAATCCATCTCTCTGCTATGGCCTGGTAAAGCAGTAGAAGATGGCCCAAATCCTTGGACCCCTGCACCTGTATGGGAGATCCGAAGAAGCTCTTGGGTTCTGGCTTTGGATCAGCTCAGCTTTGGCTGTTGCATTCACTTGGAGAGTGAACCAGCAGATGGAAGACCTCTCTCTGGCTCTACCTCTCTCTATAACTCTCTTTCAAATAAATAAAATAAATTAAAAAAAAAAAAACAAAAAAAAAAACGAGGTCAGTCTTCCATCTGCTGGTTCACATCCCAAATGGCTGCAATGGCTGGGGTTAGGCCAGGCCAAAGCCAGGAGTCTGGAGCTCCATCCATGTCTCCCACATGGGGAGCAGGGGCCCATGTACTCAGGCCATTTTCCACTGCCTTCATAGGTACATTAGCAGGTAGCCTGATCAGAAGTGGGGCAGCTGGGATCAAGCCAGCGTTCATATGGGGTGCTAGTTTGCAGGCTGCGGCTTAACCCACTGTGCCACAACATCGGCCCCGATTTAGGGTTATTTAGTGTTATAAGAGCAGAGGGAATGGACTCTGTTGTCAGGAGTTTGACCAGAGCTTCACAGAGGGTAGAGCTTTGGAGGCTGGGTTTTAAGGGTATGTCTGAGTTCACTGAGGATCGGGGCCTTCCAGGCGTAATTGGTAGTATTTGCAAATGGAGGAGATGTTAGGATATAGTGGGGCAGCAACATCTGGTTTGGAGGAAGTAGAGAAACAGTGAGGTGAAGTGGGAGGTATAAAAAGAGACTTCACGGCTGAGGGGTTGATGGCTTTTCATGGACTGTGGTGAGTAACTTCAACAGCAGCAAGGAGGACAGGAAGGAGACAAATGAGAATGTCAAGTGAATGGGAAGAGTTTGCTGTGAAATAGATGATCATCTTCAGTATGTCCTAACCTTTTCCAGTGGAGAACTGTTTTCTTATGTTCACAGATTAGAAGGCATCAGATGACATTGTAAGAGTGCAAGTCAACTCTGACAACGTTGGTGACTGTCTAGGCTCAAATGCCCACTGAAAAATCTTAGCTTCGAGAGTTCTGCAGCCAGCTGGGGAGCCTGGGTCCATAGTGTTTGTCTCAGAGTATCGATTATGGGCTTGCACCACATATTGTTTAATTCCCTGTTTTTTGTTGAAAAAACTGGATTCCAGAAAGATTATGGAAATTACTAGAAATTATATAGCTAGTTTTGAGCTCATTGTAGTATACTTTAGAGTACTGTATCCAGAACTTTGTTAGTACTTTAAGTATTAAAATATGCTTCACATAGGCCGGCGCTGCGGCTCAGTAGGCTAATCCTCCGCTTAGCGGCGCTGGCACACCGGGTTCTAGTCCCGGTCGGGGCACCGATCCTGTCCCGGTTGCCCCTCTTCCAGGCCAGCTCTCTGCTGTGGCCAGGGAGTGCAGTGGAGGATGGCCCAAGTCCTTGGGCCCTGCACCCCATGGGAGACCAGGATGAGCACCTGGCTCCTGCCATCGGATCAGCGCGGTGTGCCGGCCGCAGCGCGCCTACCGCGGCGGCCATTGGAGGGTGAACCAATGGCAAAAAAGGAAGACCTTTCTCTCTGTCTCCCTCTACTGTCCACTCTGCCTGTCCAAAAAAAAAAAAAAAAAAAAAAAAAAAGAAATATGCTTCACATGAGGACTTGCTGTGTGCTTTTCAAGTAACATTCTGGATTAATTATTGGGTACTTTAAAAAAAACTTTTATATATTATTTCTTTCATGGAATTTGAGTGAATTTAGATTATTTATTTAGTCCTGAAGTCTGGCTAAACCTGTTTGTCTTGGAAGTTTCCCAAGAAAGGGAAGTTATCCATATACTGTCTTACATATTAAGAGTTGTTGAAAGAGTGGAGCGATTATAAACAGCAACCTTGGCTGTAGGCCATAATTATAGTCCTCATTGTTGGCAGGTGAATGGCTTAGTGGTTAAAAACTGGTTCTAAAGCTAGATAACCTGAATTATAGTCTCAATTTTGCCAGTTACAAATTTGACTTTGGGACAGATTGCTGAATTTTTTGTTTCCTCAGGTGTAAAATGTGGATAACTTTGTTTTTCTGGGGCCTGTATTGTGGCATAATGAGTTAAGCTCATTATGGTTGCAAAGCCAGCAACTCATATCAGAGTACTGGTTTAAGTCCCAGCTGCTCTGATTCTTTTCTGCCTCTCTGCTAACGTAAATGAGAAAGCAGTGAGAGAGGCCCAAATACTTTGACTACCACCCATGTGGGAGACATGGTTGGAGTTCGAGGCTTCTGGCTTCTGGTTGGTCCAATTCTGGCGTAGGGCCTTTTGGGGAATGAACCAGTGGATGGAAGAAATTATTTCTTCTGTCTCTCCTTCTCTCTGTCACTCTTTCAAATAAAATAAAAATATAAAAAAAAAAAGGAATATTTTTCAGGAATATTCATAGGATGAATGAGAATGTTCATGAAAATAAATAGTTGGGGTCTGGCACATGGAAACGTGAAATGTGTAATTGTTATTGCTTTTTTTTTTTTTTTTTTGACAGGCAGAGTTAGACAGTGAGAGAGAGAGAGACAGAGAGAAAGGTCTTTCTTCCGAATGGCCGCTCGGCCGGCGCTGCGCCAAGCTGAAGCCAGGAGCCAGGTGCTTCCTCCTGGTCTCCCATGCAGGTGCAGGGCCCAAGCACTTGGGCCATTCTCCACTGCCTTCCTGGGCCACAGCAGAGAGCTGGACTGGAAGAGGAGCAACAGAATCCGGCGCCCCAACAGGGACTAGAACCTGGGGTGCTGGCGCCACAGGCGGAGGATTAGCCTAGTGAGCTGCGGCGCCGTCCGTGTTATTGCTTTTATTTACTAAACATCTATATACTTTACTACCACCAGTCAATTAAAATTCTTTTCGTGGGACTGATGTTGTGGCACAGCAGGTTAAGTTGCCACTTGTGATCCTCACATCCCAAATTGGAGTGCCAGTTTGAGTCCTAGCTACTGTACTCCTAATCCAGCTTTTGCTAATGCTGCTGGGAACGCAGCATATGAGCCCAAGTGCTTTGGTTCCTACCATTCATATGGGAGACCAGGATGGAGTTCCAGCTCCGAGCTTTGTCCTGGTCCAGACCTGACTGTTGCAGCCATTTAGGGAGTAACCAGCAAATGGAAAATCTCTCTCTCTTGCTCTTTCTCTCTCTCACTCTGCCTTTCAAATAAGTAAATAAATAAATCTTTAAAATAAAACTGTTCTCCTCAAGCTCAACCATTACTACCTGCAGCAGTTTATTTTTTATTTTATTTACTTACTTTTTGATTTATTTTTATTTTTTTTGAAAGAGTTACAGAGAGAAGTAGAGACAGAGAGGTCTTCCATCTGCTGGTTCACTCACCAGATGGCTGCAATGGCCAGAGCTGCGCCGATCCGAAGCCAGGAGCCAGGAGCTTACTCCAGGTCTCCCATGTGGGTGCAGGGGCCCAGGGACTTGGGCCATCTTCTACTGCTTTCCCAGGCCACAGCGGAGAGCTGGATTGGAAGTGGAGCAGCCGGGTCTTTAACCGACACCCATGTGGGATGCCGTAGGCCAGGGTGTTAACTTGCTGTGCCACAGCTCCGGCCCCCTGCAACAGTTTTAAAAATAGATTCACTGTTGGCTGGTGCCGTGGCTCAATAGGCTAATCCTCTGCCTGTAGCGCCAACACACTGGGTTCCAGTCCTGGTCGGGGCGCCGGATTCTGTCCCGGTGGCCCCTCTTCCAGGCCAGCTCTCTGCTGTGGCCCGGGAGTGCATTGGAGGATGGCTCAAGTGCTTGGGCCCTGCACCCTCTTGGGAGACAAGGATAAGCACCTGGCTCCTGGCTTCAGATCAGCATGGTGCACCGGCCATTGGAGGGTGAACCAACGGCAAAGGAAGACCTTTCTCTCTGTCTCTTTCTCTCACTGTCCACTCTGCTTGTCCAAAAAAAAAAAAAAAAAAAAAAAAAGATTCACTGTATGGTAAAAGTTAATATAAAATCTGGCGCTTTTTTTTTATTTTATTTATTTTTGACAGGCAGAGTGGACAGTGAGAGAGAGACAGAAAGGTCTTCCTTTTGCCGTTGGTTCACCCTCCAATGGCCGGTGCACCATGCTGATCTGAAGCCAGGAGCCAGGTGCTCATCCTGGTCTCCCATGGGGTGCAGGGCCCAAGGACTTGGGCCATCCTCCACTGCACTCCCTGGCCACAGCAGAGAGCTGGCCTGGAAGAGGGGCAACCGGGACAGGATCGGTGCCCCGACCGGGACTAGAACCCGGTGTGCCGGCGCCGTAAGGCAGAGGATTAGCCTAGTGAGCCGCGGCGCTGGCCAAAAACTGGCTTTTCTAAAAACAATTCTGTCTAAGAAATATATCTGCCTTGCTTCAATTAGCCAGAAATTAGTGCAGAATATGAACGGCTAAGGAAATTAAAAAAATTTTTTTTGAAAGATGGAGTTACAGAGATGGGGAATGACAGAGAGAAATCGATTTTCCATCCACTGGTTCACTCCCCGAATGGCCACAAAGGCTGTTGCAGAGCCAGGCCAGAGCCAGGAGCTTCATCTAGGTCTCCCATGTGAGTTCAGGGGTCCAAAACCTTTTTTTATAAAGTTTTTTTTTTTTTTTTTTTTTAATTTGTAAGAGTTACACAGAAAAGGAGGCAGACAGAAAGTTCTTCCATCCGCTGGTTCACTCCCCAATTGGCTACAGTGGCTGGAGCTGGGCCAATCTGAAGCCAGGAGTTTCTTCTGGGTCTCCCACATGGGTGCAGGGGCCCCTGGGGGCTTGGGCTATTTTCTACTGCTTTCCCAGGCCATAGCAGAGAGCTGGATTGGAAGTGGAGCAGCTGGGACTAGAAGCGGCATCCATATGGGATGCCGGTGCCGCAGGCAGTGACTTTACCTGCTATGCCACTTCTCCAGCCCCCCAAGTACTTTTACAGACCACTTTCAACTGTTTTCCCAGGCACATTAGCAGGGAGCTGGATTGGAAATGGAGTAGCCAGGACTGGAATTGGTGCCTGTGTAGGGTGCTGGTATCACAGGCAGCAGCCTAACCTGTTGTGCCAGAATTTCAGCCTCAGCTAAGGAAATTTCATGTCATTAAGTTTCTGTATTTTATTTCTGATCACAGAGAACTGAAAAGTATTTTTAGTGTGATGGTTTACACACTAGTGTGTTACCAGATGTTATTTGGGTTCTGGAACATTGTATGTTAGTTGGTCCTTTTTTAGATGGTAGTTGTTTGTGATAAATTACAGTTTCAAAATGTTTTTGGTGCTGGCGCTGTGGCATAGCTGGTAAAGCCGCCACCTGCAGTGCTGACATCCCATAAAGGTGCTGGTTTGAGTCTCAGCTGCTCCACTTCTGATCCAGCTCTCTGCTGATGGCCTGAGAAAGCAGTAGAAGATGGCATAAGTGCTTGGGCCCCTGCATCTGTGTGGGAGACCTGGAAGAAGCTCCTGGCTCCTGAGTTTGGATTGGCTCAGATCCGGCCTTTGTGGCCATTTGGGGAGTGAACCAGCAGATAGAAGACCTTTCTCTCTGTCTCTCCCTCTCTCTGTCTATAACTCTGCTTCTCAAATAAATAAGTAAATAAATAAAACTTAGAAAAATTAAGAAGGTAGTACAGGGTTGCCATAGACACTCCCAAGTTACCTCACTTATATTAGTTAGGTTCATTTGTTATAGTTGATGAACCAATATTGATACATTATTATTAACTAAAGTTCAGACTTTATACAGAGTTCTTTAGTTTTTATGTCCTTTTTTTTCCCCAGAATCCCACTTAGCATACTACATTACCTTCTATTGTCATTGTGTGATTTTTAATTGGATATCATTGTATGATTTTTTTTAAAGATGTATTTTATTTATTTGAAAGAGTTACAGAGAGAGAGAGAGACAGAGAGAGAGGTCTTCCATCTGCTGGTTCGTTCCCCAGATGGCTGCAATAGCTGGAGTAGAGCCGATCCGAAGTCAGGAGCCAGGAGCTTCTTCCAGGTCTCCCACATGGGTGCAGGGGCCCAAGGACTTGGGCCATCAGCTACTGCTTTCCCAGGCCATAGCAGAGAACTGGATCGGAAGAGGAGCACCCGGGATTCGAACTGATGCCCATATGGGATGCCAGCGTTTCAGGCCAGGGCTTTAATCCACTGCGCCACAGCGCTGGCCCCTGTATGATTTTTAATTGGATCATGTTAAATGACACATTAACTTATTTGCAATTGATGCTTTATTCTCAAATTTCAAAGCCATCCTGTATGTGGTGAGGCATATTATATTTCTAGTAATACTCTTAGATTTAAGATAATTGGCATTTAATTTGCTTTTAGTGAGTCTTTTTTGAGTGTAGTTTCCATGTTGTTAGCAATAATCTGTCTTACCTCTTTAGTTATGACTTTGCTATTTCCTGCTTATTTTCATGAAAAGGTTCATTTTCATCCATCGTATGATGGAGAAAGTTTGTCTCATTTTCTAGTGGAATGCTAAAATGTTTTAGATGACAATAAAAACAGTCTCCTCCATTATGCAGTTATTTATGCTTTACAGTTCTTTGACAGCTTACCGTGTGAGGACGGGAAAGGCATTGTCTCAGTTTGAGATGAGGAAGTAGAAGTGTGGGTGCAGTCACTAGCCACAGGTCACATTACCAGTAGGTGTCAGGACCCAGTCTGAAGTTGCTCGCACCTTCTGACTCTAGTTACTTTCCACTATGTTGATTAAATTAGTCTGTGTAGAATATAAGAAAGTAGGAAGTGATACTCTCTTACTGACTCTGTAATATTGTTCCTAATTTATTAGTTTAATAGAGATGATTAGTTTGTTTGAACTCTGTCTCTTAGAGTTTAGAATTATTTAAGATATATAACATTAACTTGGAATACCTTTAATTAGAAATCCTCTACAGTGAAAACTTGAAATGTGATTCTTATTCCATAAAAATTTTGAATTTTTTTTTGCTTCAGCAACCTTTTGAGTCATAGTAGCCCTTTATTTTATTATTATTATTTTTTTTAAATTTATTTTACAGGTAGAGTTAGAGAGAGAGAGAGAGAGAGGGAGAGAGAGAGAAAGGTCTTTCTTCCATTGGTTCACCCCCCAAATGGCCGCTATGGCCAGAGCTATGCCGATCCGAAGCCAGGAGCCAGGTACTTCCTCCTGGTCTCCTATGTGGATGCAGGGGCCCAAGCACTTGGGCCATCCTCCACTGCCCTCCTGGGCCACAGCAGAGAGCTGGACTGGAAGAGGAGCAACCGGGACTAGAACCCGGGGCCCATATGGGATGCCGGCACCTCAGGTGGAGGATTAACCAAGTGAGCCATGGCGCTGGCCCCAGGAGTCCTTTTTTTAAAGACCAATTTCTTTTTATTTAAAAAAAATTTTATTTATTTGAAAGAGTTACAGAGAGAGTTAGAGCCAGAGAGAAAGAGGGGTCTTACATTCTGCTGGTTCACTCCCCAAATAACTGCAACAGGCAGAGCTGAACTGATCCAAAGCCAGGAGCCAGGAGTTTCTTCTGGGTCTCCTACACGAGTGTAGGGGCCCAAGGAGTTGGGCCATCCTCCACTGCCTTCCCAGGCGATAACAGAGAGCTGTATCTGAAGAAGAGCAGCTGGGACTCGAACCGGCGCCCGTATGGGATGTCGGTGCTGCATACTAGGGCTTTAACCTGCTGTGCCACAGTGCTGGCCCAGAGAGTCCTTTTAGTTAACACCTGTGATAGGTGTTTCCTCTTTGGAATTTTTAATGTGTTTTATGTAACAAATTTCACCTTATCAGGATATACTTCCTTTTCATGTTCTGGGTTAGAGTAGGTATGCTTGCTTATCAAGAATTGGCAGACTTTAACTGTAAAGGCCAGATAGTAAACTATTTTAAGTGTGTGGCTCATATGGCCTAGGGAGAACTCTGGCAACTGTTTAGTTCTGTGATCATAGACGGTATATGGGTAAACAAATGATCATGGCTGTGTTCCAATGATACAAACAGGCAGCAGGCTAAATTTGGCTCACAGCCATAGTTTGCTGGACTCTTCTCTGTGCCTCATCATGGAAGGATACACCAACTAAAATATCCCCACTGGGCTGTCAGTCATAAGTGTTAATAACATGAGTTGAAGAGCTTGAACTTTTTCCTTAATATGCATGGATATAATCTCTTATTTTTGTAGATGTGGAAAATGGTACTGAACTAAGTCAGGTTTTTAATCACTTCAAAAATAAATTGTCTAACTTGGAGCATGCTTGCAAATTTCAGGAAAAATTATGTTTGTTATTATTGGGTAAACCTAATGTTAATTTTAAAAAAATTATTTATTTATTTATTTGGGAGGTAGAGTTACGGACACACACACACAGAGAGAGAGAGAGAGAGAGAGAGAGAGAGAAAGAAAGAAAGGTCAGGTGCCACATTAGCAGGGAGCTGGATCAGAAGTGGAGCAAAAAAACCAAAAAACAGTTCCAGATTAGTGGTAATGATAACCAATGCCTCAAGATTTCTTTTTTTTTTTTTTATTTTAAAGACTTATTTATTTATTTGAAAGTCAGAGTTACACAGAGAGAAAGATGAAGGAGAGGTAGAGAGAGAGGTCTTCCATTCGCTGGTTCACTCCCAAATTGGCCGCAACGGCCGGAGCTGTGCCAACTGAAGCCAGGAGCCAGAAGCTTCTTCCACATCTCCCATGCAAGTGCAGGGGCCTAAGGACTTGGGCCATTTTCTACCGCTTTCCCAGGCCATAGCGGAGAGCTGGATCGGAAGTGGAGCAGCTGGGGCTTGAACTGGCATCCATGTGGGATTCTTGCACTGCAGGTGGCAGCTTTACCTGCTATACCACAGTGCGAGCTGCCTCAAGATTGCAGTTAGAATTTATCACCAGGGGCAAACTATATCATTAGGAAGGAAGGTTTTATTGAGCCAAACCTTGGAAATGAGAACAAGTAGATAATATAGGGCCTGATACAAATTTACACATGGGAATGAATTGAAAATAAGAATGAGGAGCTGGCCCCAGTGCCGATGGTCTTTTTTTTTTTTTTTTTTTTTTTTTAAGATTTATTTTATTTGAAAGGCAGAGTTACAAAGAGAGAAGGAGAAATACAGAGGTCTTTTATCCTCTGATTCACTCTGCAAATGGCTGCGACGGCCAGGGCTGGGCCCAGCCAAAACCAGGAGCCAGGAGCTTCATCTGGGTCTTCCATGTGATTGCAGGGCCCTGTCCTGTCACTGGAGTCAGAAGCTTTTGCTTACCTCCTCCCTTGTATTTTCTTTCTCCTGACATCTCTCACATTTGTTCTTTCCATTGCCCACTGCAAGGTTTCTTGCCTATCAATAATTTCTTAGTCTCTTGATCTTGTCCCTTTCCTGCCATCCTTTTCCTTACTCAAGAGTTCAGGGCAAAGTCCAAGTTTCTTAACTATAGGAGGGGTCTTCAGTAAAGGTTCTGATCCTGCTCCCTGCTGATGCCCCTGAGAAGGCAGCAGAAGATGGCCCAAGTGTTTGGGCTCCTGCTACCCATAGGGAGACCTGGATGGAGTTCCTCACTCCTGGCTTCATTCTGGCCCAGCCCTGGCTGTTGCAGCCATTTGGGGGCATGAACCAGCAAATGGAAGATTTCTTTCTCCCCCTGTGTCACTCTACCTTTCAAATAAATAAATCTCTTTTTAGGAAAATTTTGTAGAAAATACGTACATATTAAGAAAAAACTATGCATGGATCTTTTTTTTTTTTTTTTTTTAAGATTTATTTTTGGGATTGGCGCTGTGGCTTTGCACCAGTATCTCATTTAGGCACTGTTTTGAGACCCAGCTGTCCACTTCTGATCCAGCTCCCTGCTAATGACCTGGAAAAGCAGCAGAGGATGGCCCATGTGCTTGGACACCTGCATCCACATGGGAGGCTTGGAAGAAGCTTCTGGCTCCTAGCTTTGGATTGGCCCAACTCTAGCCATTGCAGCCATTTGGGGAATGAGCCAGTGGATGGAAGACTTCTCTCTCTGTCTTTCCCTTTCTGTATCTATAACTCTGCCTCTCAAATAAATAAAAATGCTTTATGGCTTGGGCCATCTTCTGCTGCCTTCTTAGGTGCATTAGCAGGGAGCAGGATCAGAACCTTTACTGAAGACCCCTCCTACAGTTAAGAAACTTGGACTTTGCCCTGTAGGTGATGGGAAAACTTTTTAAGTGATTTAACATGACTACATTTATAAATAAAGTTATAAAAAATAAAAATGCTTTATTTATTTGAAAAGCAGAATTACAGAGAGAGAGGGAGAGACACACATAGACAGATCTTCTATCCGATGGTTCACTCCCCAAATGGCTGCAGTGGTTGAGGCTGTGCCAGGCGGAAACCAGGAGCCCAGAGTTTCCTCTAGGTCTCCCATGTGGGTGGTAGGGACCCAGGCATTTGACACATGTTCCAATATTTTCCCAGGTGCAATAGCAGGGTGCTGGATCAGAAGTGGAACAGCCAGGTTTTGAACCAGTGCCCATAAGGGATGCTGGCATCGCAGGCAGCGGTTTAGCCCACTGTGCCACAACACCAGCATCCTATGCATAGATTTCAAAAAATTTTTTTGCACCAGAATAAACTTGTCTTTTAATTAATTCCATTTTCCATGAACTTTTTGAAGTCCCCTGATACACTTTCTCCCCCTCTCCCTAGTCCTCACTCTTCTTTTTTTTTTTTTTAAATTTTTTTTGACAGGCAGAGTGGACAGTGAGAGAGAGACAGAGAGAAAGGTCTTCCTTTTGCCGTTGGTTCACCCTCCAATGGCCGCCACGGTAGGCGCGCTGTGGCCGGCACACCGCGCTGATCTGATGGCAGGAGCCAGGTGCTTCTCCTGGTCTCCCATGCGGGTGCAGGGCCCAAGGACTTGGGCCATCCTCCACTGCACTCCCTGGCCACAGCAGAGACTGGCCTGGAAGAGGGGCAACCGGGACAGGATCGGTGCCCCGACCGGGACTAGAACCCGGTGTGCCAGCGCCGCAAGGCGGAGGATTAGCCTAGTGAGCCGCGGCGCTGGCCCTCACTCTTCACTCTTTATGCATACACAAATCGTAGCAAGCCACATGCAGACCTCTAAATACGCTTTGTGTCATCCATGAGCCTTTGCTTAGTTGGCTCTCTCTGTCCAGAATTGTAACCCACACCCATCATCTTTATTTCTGGCCAATTCTCCACGCTAATTCTCCTTCCCCTCCTTTTCTCAAGTAGGTTCAGGATTCTCCCTCCTCAATCATTCCCTTTTTCTCCCTACATTACATTGTACACACTTTCAGTATGATACCCATAATATTTTTGGGTAGCCCTTTGCTTACGTGCCTGCCTAATTCTATTAGATTAGAAAGTTCATGAGGGTACATACTAGGTTCTGTCCTTTTTTATATTCCTAGTGCCTAACAAGTTGATTCTGTCAGGCACAAAATAATGCAAATATTTTGTCCATATTTTATGGATTAAAAAAACCTAAGAGGCTCAGAGAAAATGCATCATAGGCTCAGGGCAACAACTAGTTAATGAAGCATATGGGTTTTTAACAACCATTTCAATACTGTCTTCATTAACGATAATACTTCTCATAACAATAATACTTCTCACAATTAAATCCATCATGATAAGGATTCTATTCTTAGCCTGTGGACTTAGAGCCCCCTAGTGGATGTCAGAATTCCCACATGGAAGTCTACAAAGTCATATTTACATTTTCTGTAGTGAGTAAGAATACAAGTTTTTTTTAATGTACACATCCTTTTGTGACTGATTCAGTGGAAAATCAACTTGTGAAGGAGATATAATGGTTACTTTTTAAGTTTTTATTTGTTTATTTTCAGTTTAGCTTTTCAGAGGAAAGGAAAATTAGGGCCCCAACTGCAGGAGATTTAAAATATTAGCTTTGTGGGGCTGGTACTGTGGCTAAGTAGTAGGCTAGGCCTCCGTCTGTGGCAGCTGTATTGCATTTGGGTGCCAGTTTGAGTTCCAGCTGCTCCTCTTCCAATCCAGCTCTCTGCTAATAGCCTAGGAAAGCAGTGGAAGATGGCCCAAGTGCTTGGGCCCCTGCATCTGTGTGGGAGACCTGGAAGAAGCTGCTGGCTTCAGCCTTGTTCAGTTCTGGCCGTTGTGGCCATTTGGGGAGTGAATCAGTGGATGGAAGACCTTTCTCTCTCTTTCTCTAACTCTGCCTCTCAAATAAATAAAATCTTAAAAAAAAAAAAATAACAACTTTGCACAGTTCAGGGGAATTGGTAAGGTACAAGAAAGTTTTTTTTTTTTTTTTTTTTTTTTAAAGAGGAGTTTTATTGATGGCAAGAAAGTGTTTTTTGAAAGTAAGTAAATTCAGGTTAGATGGTAATATCTGAAAATTTCCTAGTCATAAATTTTAAAAAAAATCTTAGAAACTTGACATAAAAATTTAAATTGAAAAGCCTATTTCTTTAAATAAATGTGGCTTTAAATATATTTCTGGCTGCTATAGTAATTTTAATTCTTAATGAGAACTTATTTCTAATTTAATGACTATCTGTATCAAGACACACAGCACTATGTTCTATTATCTATGTCATACCTGTTTTTGTTGTTGATATAAAATATTGTGGTCTGGCATGCATTCTAGATTTTGAGGGTACAACTTAAAAATATTTTAAAATATATGTACTTTCTGTATCTATATTCTGTATAGAGTTATTTCTCTCATTCCTTTGGCAAATACTCGTTCAGCTCTGGTTGTGAACCAGGCCCTCTCCTATGCCCTGAAATGGTAGCTATGAGTAAACAGAATAGACAAGCATTGGCCCTTGCCAGAGCGTGATTCACATGCAAGTAGATACTTGTAACATGCTTACTTTAACACGTTCTTGCAAAAGTGGAGTTAAAAGATAATTTTGGGGGCCGGCATTGTGCAGTGGGTTAAGCCACCACTTCGAAAACTAGCATTTCCTGTGAGCACTGGTTCAAATCCTTGCTGCACCACTTTTTTTTTTTTTTTTTTTTAAGATTTATTCCATTTATTTGAGAGGCAGAGTTACAGAGAGAAGTGGAGACAGAGATCCTTCATCCGCTGGGTTACTCCCCAATTGGCCACAACAGCTGGAGCTGGGCTGCTCTGGGCTCATGTGAAACCAGGAGCTAGGAGCTTTCTTCTGGGTCTCCTACATTGGGCAGGGGCCCAAGCACTTGGGCCATCTTCCACTGCTCTCCCAGGCCACTGCAGAGAGCTGGATGGGAAGTGGAGCAGCCACATGGGATGCCAGCGCTGCAGGCCAGCTTTAACCTGCTGCGCCACATTGCCAGCCCCTGCTTCACTTCTTTTTGTTGTTGTTGTTGTTATTTTTTTTTTGTTATTTATTTTTTTTTTGAAGGCAGAGTTAGAGAGACAGAGAGAAAGGTCTTCCTTTTTCCATTGGTTCACCCCCCAAGTGGCTGTTGCGGCCGGCGCGCTGCGCCAGTCCGAAGCCAGGAGCCAGGTGCTTCTGGTCTCCCATGCAAGTGCAGGGCCCAAGCACTTGGGCCATCCTCCACTGCCTTCCCGGACCACAGCAGAGAGCTGGACTGGAAGAGGAGCAACCGGGACAGAATCTGGCGCCCCAACTGGGACTAGAACCCCGGAGTGCCGGTGCCACAGGCGGAGGATTAGCCTAGTGAGCCGTGGCGCTGGCCTTTGGTTATTTTGTTACTTTTTAAAAAGATTTATTTTTAATTTATTTGAAAGGCAGAGCTACAGAGAGGTCTTCCTTCCACTGGTTCACTCCCCAAATGGTTGCAGTGGCTGGAGCTGTGCCTGTCTGAAACGAGGGGTTTCTTTTGGGTCTCCCATGTGGGTGCAGGGGCCCAAGGACTTGAGGCATCTTCTACTGCTCTACTGCTTTCCCAGGCCATAGCAGAGAGCTGGATCAAAAGAGGAGCACCAGGCCGGCGCCGTGGCTTAACAGGCTAATCCTCCGCCTTGCGGTGCTGGCACACCGGGTTCTAGTCCCGGTCGGGGCGCCGGATTCTATTCCGGTTGCCCCTCTTCCAGGCCAGCTCTCTGCTATGGCCCGGGAAGGCAGTGGAGGATGGCCCAAGTCCTTGGGCCCTGCACCTGCATGGGAGACCAGGAGAAGCACCTGGCTCCTGGCTTCGGATCAGCGAGATGAGCTGGCCGCAGCGGCCATTGGAGGGTGAACCAACGGCAAAAGGAAGACCTTTCTCTGTCTCTCTCTCTCTCTCTCCCTATCCACTCTGCCTGTCAAAAAAAAAAAAAAAAAAAAAAGAGGAGCACCAGGACTTGAACCAGCACCCATATGGGATACGGGTACTGCAGGTGGCGACTTTACCCACTATGCCACAGCCCCCTAATTTAAGTTTAAAGGTTTATTCTATGGCATGGAGAGGAATAGACTTTAGAATACAAGAAACAAAGCAGGGAGATTAGTTGGGCAGTGGTAATTACACAGGCCTCCAGATAAGAGATTGTGGTGGGCTAGTGATGGAGGGGGCAGAAGTAGTCAGATTTGAGATATATTTTGAAGATAGAGTCAACATGATATATTGTCTGTGTAGTGAGTGAGCATGGGCATAGTCAAAGGTAATTCCAGGGTTAATAAATAGACACTCAGCTTAAAGTGTTTACATTGGCTAACTCCCATCAGTGGCCTTATTGGGAACTTTTTTTTTTTCTTTTTGCTTATCTGCATTTACCAGTTTTTCTAGATGGAATGGGTTATGCTTCTGCAATACAAAATACATAGGTTATTTTAAAATTAGAGCTAGCAGTGATACTATATTAATTCTTCATGTGTTCTTACCCATTCTGATTTTTGAAAAGAATTTAAATTATATAACCTCTTAAAATTTGTCTTTTTATTTGTAGTGATTAGTCTTTGTACCTTTCCACATTTGAAGATGGTGAAGCTAGATATTCATACTCTGGCCCATCACCTCAAGCAGGAGCGCTTATATGTAAACTCTGAGAAACAGCTCATTCAGAGACTCAATGCGGATGTTCTTAAAACGGCAGAGAAGTTGTATCGCACAGCATGGATTGCAAAGCAACAGAGAATTAATTTGGATCGGCTTATCATAACTAGGTAAAGATTTTCTTTCTTTTTTTTAACCTTTATTTCTCAAATTCAAAGCTTTATTTCACAGGTAAAGATATTCAAGTCTTTTGTGAATTGCTATGAATGAATCTATCTCAAACAAAGTGCATAGCTTAACTCAGTAAGTTTCAAGTTTTCAACTCTGTGAATGTTTCAATGACATATTTATTTCAGAGTTACTGTAAGTGGTATATTTATTGCTCATTTTAAGTCTTTATAGGTGTCCTGTGTATAGGCCAATGGTACATAATGGGTTAGGATGGTTTAAATTAATAAAATTGAATCTTTGCTTATACTGTATTTAGAGTTTATTTTTTAAAGATTTATTTATTTGAAAGAATTACAGAGAGAGGGGAAGAGGGAGTGAGAGAGGGATCTTCCATCCGCTAGTTCACTCCTAGAAGGCTGCAACAGCCAGTACTGGGCCTGGCCTAAGCTGGGAGCCAGGAACTTCATTTGAGTTTCCCATGTGGCCTCAGGGGTCCAAACACTTGGGCCATCTTCCACTGCTTTTCCCAGGCCACTAGCAGGGAGATGGATAGGAAGTGGAGCAGCTGGGACATGAACTGGTTCCCATATGGAATGCTGGTGTCGCAAGTGGTGGGTTTCCCAGCTATGCCACAACACTGACCCTATTTTATTTATTAACTTAAGTATTGCTATAGAAATTTGTAACTTAACCATTAATATTTTATACCATACCAATTAGATTTTATTTATTTATTTTTATTTTTATTTTTTGACAGGCAGAGTGGACAGTGAGAGAGAGAGACAGAGAGAAAGGTCTTCCTTTTTTTGCCATTGGTTCACCTTCCAATGGCCGCCATGGCCGGTGCGCTGAGGCTGGAGCACGGCATTGATCCGAAGGCATGAGCCAGGTGCTTCTCCTGGTCTCCCATGGGGTGCAGGGCCCAAGCACTTGGGCCATCCTCCACTGCACTCCCAGGCCACAGCAGAGAGCTGGCCTAGAAGAGGAGCCCCAACCGGGACTAGAATCCGGTGTGCTGGCACCACAAGGCAGAGGATTAGCCTAGTGAGCCACGGCGCCGGCTATTTATTTATTTGACAGAGTTAGACAGTGAGAGAGAGAGACAAAGGTCTTCCTTTCGTTGGTTCACCCCTGAAATGGCCACTATGGCCAGAGCTATGCCGATCCGAAGCCAGGAGCCAGGTGCTTCTTCCTGGTCTCCCATGGGGATGCAGGAGCCCAAGCAATTGGGCCATCTCCACTGCCCTCCCGGGCCACAGCAGAGAGCTGGACTGGAAGAGGAGCAACCGGGACTAGAACCTGGTGCCCATTTGGGATGCTGGCGCCGCAGGCAGAGGATTAACCAAGTGAGCCATGGCGCCGGCCCCCAGATTTTTTTTTTTTTTTAAAGATTTATTTATTTTCAAGAGTGACAGAGAAAATAGGTGAGAGAAAGAGAGAGAGAGCTCTTCTGTCTGCTGGTTTACTCCCAAGTAGCCAGATTTGAGCCAGGCTGAAGCCTGGAGCCTTACATGGGTGGCAGGGTCCCAAGTTTAGGTTATTTTCCACTGCCTTCCCAGACACATTAGCAGGATGCTGGGTTGAAAGCAGAGTAGCCAGGACTCGAACCAACGCCCTAATATGGGATGCCATCATCCCAAGTGATAGCTTAATTTGCTCTGCCACAACACCAGCCTCACTCCTTTGTACGTCTTAGTTTTGTCTTTCTCTATTCATTCAAATACTGTTGATCTAAAAGATTTTAGCAATTCAGAGTGGTCTCTTTGCTGGATCTATAATTCACACACATTTCCATGTTTCATATATAGTTTATGTGTCATGTTTTTAATATTACTATTTCTTTTCTCATTTTCTGCAGTGCTGAAGCTTCCCCTGCTGAATGTTGCCAACATGCCAAGATTTTGGAGGATACACAGTTTGTTGATGGATATAAACAGTTGGGTTTTCAGGAAACTGCTTATGGAGAGTTCTTGAGTCGATTAAGGGAAAATCCTCGTCTTATTGCCTCCTCTTTGGTTGCTGGAGAGAAGCTTAATCAGGAGAACACACAAAGTGTTATTTACACCGTTTTTACCTCCCTATATGGCAACTGCATTATGCAAGAAGATGAAAGCTACCTCCTTCAGGTTTTGCGATACTTGATTGAATTTGAACTTAAAGAAAGTGACAACCCCAGACGCCTTTTGAGGAGAGGAACTTGTGCCTTCAGCATCTTATTTAAGCTTTTTTCTGAAGGACTCTTTTCGGCCAAACTTTTCCTCACAGCTACTTTACATGAGCCAATCATGCAACTGCTTGTTGAAGATGAAGATCATTTGGAAACTGATCCAAACAAGTTAATTGAGAGGTTCTCCCCATCTCAACAGGAGAAACTCTTTGGGGAGAAAGGCTCAGATAGATATAGGCAGAAGGTTCAAGAGATGGTGGAGTCTAATGAGGCCAAACTGGTAGCTTTGGTGAACAAATTTATTGGTTATCTCAAACAGAACACATACTGCTTTCCCCACAGTTTGAGGTGGATCGTGTCACAGATGTACAAAACCCTTTCCTGTGTAGATAGACTGGAAGTTGGGGAGGTCAGGGCAATGTGTACTGATCTCTTGTTGGCCTGCTTCATTTGTCCTGCAGTTGTCAACCCTGAACAGTATGGGATAATTTCTGATGCTCCCATTAATGAGGTGGCACGGTTTAACCTGATGCAGGTATGCTTTTGCTGTCCGTAGTGATTGGGCACTAGGGAATGGGAACAGAAAATACGATGACAGTACTCACATGAGTATTTTTACCATTCCTTTTCTTCAGACTGTCCTAAATATTTGCTTCTTTGGACTTAAAAGCAATCATATTGAAAATTTAAAATGTAGTCATAAAACATTTTGTGTTAGTTTTAAAATGGAATTTTCACACACTTGAATGTCTAGTTGATTAGATTTTCTACAAGTCCACCATCCCTTTTCTATAATTTCAGAATGCAGAATGATTAAAAAACTGAGAATGGCATTTATATTTCAGTCTGTAGCAAAACCTAAGCTGAACTAACATGAGGTTATTTCTAGTTGTTAGGTAGTTTTTGTGACTAAAGTTTTTTTTTTTTTTTCAAAGGGAGGCTACCTTATGTGCTGGATATGTTGTCTTAGATAATACACTGAATTACATTTCTGAAATCTTTGAGTTCTGAAGTATGAAACTCTTCTAGACCTAAGAGTTTCATAAGGAGGATTTTTACATGTTTTTTGTAATCATCTGAACTCCTGAAGTCATTTTAGTGTTTATTTAATTATTTATTTGAGAGGCAAAGTTACAGAGAGAGGGAGACACAGAGAGAAAGGTTTTCCATTTGCTGGTTGACTCCCCAGATGGCTGCAATGGCCGGAGGTAGGCCAGGCTAAAGCCAGGAGCCAGGAGCTTCTTCCAGGTCTCCCACGTGGGTGCAGGGGCCCAAACACTTGGGCCATCAGCTACTGCTTTCCCAGGCCATCAGCAGAGAGCTGAATCAAAAGAGGAGCAGCCAGGACCAGAGCCAGTGCCCATATGGGATGTCGGCACTGCAGGTGGAGGCTTTAACCTACTTCCCCACAGCGACGGCCCCTCATGTTATTATTTCTTTGTGGAGTCTCTTAATCACATCTTATCTCCCAAATAAAATCTTAGATGAAGCAATTAGGTTTTTCAGAATAGATTACTTCCGGATGACTTGAGAGATAAGCTTTTTTTCATTATTATTCAATTTTTTTCCTTTTTTTTTCTATCTATCACATTGGGGTGTTTAGTAATTCACTATATAGAAATCCTTGAGGCCAGCGCTGCGGCTCACTTGGCTAGTTCTCTGCCTGCGGTGCCGGCACCCCAGGGTTCTAGTCCCGGTTGGGGCGCCGGATTCTGTCCTGGTTGCCCCTCTTCCAGTCCATCTCTCTGCTGTGGCCCGGGAAGGCAGTGGAGGATGGCCCAAGTGCTTGGGCCCTGCACCTGCATGGGAGACCAGGAGAAGCACCTGGCTCCTGGCTCGGATTGGCGCAGCGTGCTGGCTGTTGCGGCCATCTGGGGAGTGAACCAACGGAAGGAAGACCTTTCTCTGTCTCTCTCACTGTCTAACTCTGCCTGTCAAAAAAAAAAAAAAAAGGAAATACTTGAAATAAAATTTTTAGTTTTTTTAATCATCTGTGAAATATTATTCTTATGACAGATGATACACTTGTAGTTTTATTTTTGTCATTCTGTTAGAGATTAAATCACATATTTTCAAAATGAGTAAAAAGGAGGGTTGTCCTTGCTGCTAACATAATGATGCTAACCATAATGAAGCCTGGAGCCGTCAGTCATAGTGGATTCACACTTCACTTTTGGCAGTAAGAAACTTGTTCTGTGAGTTAGTATCTACTCATAGCTGATATTCTATAGGAATTGTGGATTTTTTGTTTGTTTTTTAAAGATTATTTATCTGAAAGGCAGAGTTACACAGAGGCAGAGGCAGAGAGAGACGTCTTTCATCTGATAGTTTACTCCCCAGATTGCCTCAATGGCTGGGGCTGCGCTGATATGAAGCCAGGAGCTTCTTCCGGGTCTCCCATGTGGTGCAGGGGCCCAAGGACTTGGGCCATCTTCTGCTTTCCCAGGCCGTAGCAGAGAGCTGGATTGGAAGTGGAGCAGCTAGGACTCATCAAACGGGCGCCCATATGGGATGCCGGCACTGTAGGCGGCAGCCCCAAATTGTTTGCCTTTAAATCTAGGGAGAAAAAATATTTTTATTTTCTTTTAAAAGATTTACTTATTGGTTGAAAGGCAGAGATAAAAGAGAGTAGAGAGATAGAGAATGAGAGAGTGCTTCTATCTGTTGGTTCACCCCCAAATGTCTGCCAGAGATGGGGCACACCAAAGCCAGGAGCTTATTCTGGGTTTCCCACACAGGTGCAGGGGCCCAAATACTTAGGCAATCTTTAGCTGCTTTCCCAGGAGTACTAGCAGGGAGTTGGATTGGAAGTGGAGCAGCTGGGTCTCGAGCTGGTGCCTATATGGGATGCTGGCACTGCAGGCAGAAGTTTACCTTCTTTGCCATAGCGCTAGCCCTTCAAAAAGAATGCTACCTCAAGTTCTTTGTGAACTCTAAAGGGAAAAGTACTTTAAACAACAACAACAAAAACTTTTCATTGTTACTTGAAGTGCAGAGAGAAATATAGACAGAGATTTTGCATCCTCTGTTTTGCTCCCCAAATGTCTGTAATAGTTGGGTCTGGGCCATGCTGAAGCCAGGAGTGGGGAACTCAGTCTTCCATAGATGACAAGGACCCAAGAACTCGAGCTGTCATCTGCCTTCCGGGGTACACGTTAGCAGGAGGCTCAAATTGGAATTGGATGCAAAGCTGGGAGTCAAACCTAGGCATTCTGATTGGGGATCAGGTGGCATCTTTTTTTTTTTTTTTTTTTTTTTTGAAGATCTATTTTGCTTTAGTTGAAAGGCAGAGTGACAGAGAGAAAAAGAGAGGCAGAGAGAGAGAGGGATCTCCATTCACTCCAAAGGGCTTTAACAGCCAGGTCTGGGCCAGGCCACAGCCAAGAACTCTTATCTGGGTCTTCCATGTGGATGCCTTTCCAGGCACATTAGCAGGAAGTTGGATCAGAAACAGAGCAGCTGGGATCCTGATGGGGGATGCTGGCACCATACTTAATGCACTGTGCCTCAATGCTGGTCCCATGTGCCGCATCTTAACCACTGTACAAAATGCCTGCCCCAGGAAAAGTACTTAATATTAAAGTAATTTAATAAGTGAATCACCTTTTATAAATCAGTTTAAAAATTTCTAGCACATGAATAATGTGATACTAGCATACTTACTGTTGATATCTTAGAAATGAAAGCAAATTTTTCTACTTCTTTCTATAACTCTTAATCTAAAAATAGTAAAAACTGGCATAGATAAAATACCCATTTTACTGAGGACCTTGTTTTGTATGCCAAGTCATGTGGTGTACATATTTTTATGAACTAGGTTTTTAGACTAGTACAGAAGTGCTTTTATGGAGAAGAATTTGTGGGTGTCTCTAGCTGGTATCCCCTACTGTTGCTTTGGATTGCAGGTTGGCCGCCTCCTGCAGCAGTTAGCAATGACCGGCTCAGAAGAGGGAGACCCCCGGACAAAAAGCAGCCTTGGAAAATTTGACAAAGTAAGATTGAACCCTATGTTTTGTGAGACATTGTTTATAGAAAATTCTGCCAGATTCTTAGTTGAATTTGCTTAGTTGTGTCTAAACTAATGTTCCTTATAATTAACTACAGTTTTGGATTAGATTTTGATGGAAGATGTCATTGAAAATCACTAACTCTTTAGTAGACTATTGAGCAGGTAGCATTGTAGTAAGCATCAAAGATCTAAGATTCTTTAATTTTAAAAAGTTTGTTTTTTAAAAATTTGTGGATGTAATGAAACAAGAATAATTGTATAATTTTAAGTATATTTCATAAATGAATATTTATGACATTGTTCAGTTAAAGAAAAATTTAATCATCTATTGAGTAGGCTGTATATTCAATTTGGCTTTTTTTTTGGGAGTGTTTTTATGTGTTTTTTTATTTTTTAATTTATTTTTTAATTTTATTTTTTGACAGGCAGAGTGGACAGTGAGAGAGAGAGACAGAGAGAAAGGTCTTCCTTTTGCCATTGGTTCACCCTCCAATGGCTGCTGCGGCCGGTGCGCTGATCCGAAGCCAGGAGCCAGGTGCTTCTCCTGGTCTCTCATGCAGGTGCAGGGCCCAAGGACTTGGGTCATCCTCCACTGCACTCCTGGGCCACAGCAGAGAGCTGGACAGGAAGAGGAGCGACTGGGACTAGAACCTGGGGTGCCAGCGCCGCAGGCAGAGGATTAGCCTATTGAGCCACGGCACCGGCCGGCTTTTTTTTAAGATTTATTTATTTATTTGAGAGACAGAGTTACAGACAGAGGGAGAGTCAGAGACAGAGAGAGAGGTCTTCCTTTCTCTGGTTCATTCCCCAGATGGCTACAATGGCTGGAGTCTAAAACCAGGAAGAAGGAGCTTCTTCTGGGTCTCCCACATCAGTGCAAGGGCCCAAGTAGTTGGGCCATCTCTCACTACTTTTTCAGGCCGTTAGCAGAGAGTTGGATCAGAAGTGGAGCATCCAGGACTTGAACTGGTTCCCATATGGGCTGCTGGTGCCACAGTGCTGGCCCTCAAACTTGGCTTAAAATGAAAATATGATACAGTGAAATTTCCTTTCAATTCTCATCTCTAGTCTTCCTTTCCTCCCTGAAAGGCTCTTGAAATTATCAGTTTTCTGTGTATCATTCTAGAGGTCACATGTATACAAGCAAAGTTCTATGTATATTCTCCCACCCGGCTCCATTCCTCCCCTTTCACAAAGGGAAGCCTAGTGTATATACTGTTCTGTGTTGTTTGTTTTGCTTACCAGTATGTCTTGCAGATTATTCTATGACAATATGTAAGAGTTTACTTTTTTAAAATGTTGGACTTAGAGTAATTCTCAAAAAGTTAATACTTTTGTGTTTTTATCCACCTTATAAACTTTATTCAAGATTTTCAAGGGTGATATTTCACTGTGGTCATTTCCTGTTTTGACAGAGCTGTGTTGCTGCTTTCCTTGATGTTGTGATTGGGGGCCGTGCAGTGGAGACTCCTCCGATGTCCGCCGTTAATCCTCTGGAAGGGTTAAGCAGAACTGTGGTTTATATAACCTACAGTCAACTCGTTACTCTGGTAAAGGCTTCTTCGTTGATAGAATTTGCTCATAAGTCTTTTAGCTAAGCGTGAGCAGAGTCATAGATGAGTACATTGTGTAAGAAATACATGTTGTATTTGAAAAATTGATTTTAGAAGCGAAAGTAAAAATTGATTTTACTTTTGCCAGGTGAATTTTATGAAGAGTGTGATGTCTGGAGATCAACTGAGAGAAGATAGAATGGCTCTTGACAATTTATTGGCAAACCTACCCCAGGCCAAACCAGGAAAAAGCAGCAGTTTAGAAATGACGCCCTACAATACTCCTCAGCTGTCTCCAGCTACCACTCCAGCCAATAAAAAGAATCGATTACCTATAGGTAAAGAGAATTTCTCATGTTGGGGCTCTTCCTTAAACTTGATATGTTTTAGTCTTTGTTATTCTGTATTTTGGATTATTGTTTTAAGTACTTGGAAAAGTCTTTTCATGTTTATTGCTGGTATTTCAATTTTTAAAAATTACACCAGATCGATGAAAGTGTATCAGTAGACTTTATCTAAACACATTTTTCATAATTAATTGAAATTATGCCAACTGCAGTATACTTTAAGCATTTTTTTCTTAGGAAAATGTTGAAAATGTTATTTGTTATAGTCAATTTTTGAGTTATGTAATCCTCTCCTTTTCTAAAGTTCTAAATAATAAATGAAGCATTTTAATAAAGTAGAAAATAATAATTACTGTGTTTTCATTGTTTTATTAGTAATTAGTAGCAACTGAGCCAAGATATCTTTTTTTATCTTTTTTTTTTTTTTTTTTGACAGGCAGAGTGGACAGTGAGAGAGAGAGAGACAGAGAAAGGTCTTCCTTTTGCCGTTGGTTCACCCTCCAATGGCCGCTGCGGCCAGCGCTGCGGCTGGCGCACTGTGCTGATCTGAAGCCAGGAGCCAGGTGCTTCTCCTGGTCTCCCATGGGGTGCAGGGCCCAAGCACTTGGGCCATCCTCCACTGCCTTCCCGGGCCATAGCAGAGAGCTGGCCTGGAAGAGGGGCAACTGGGACAGAATCCAGCGCTCCGACCGGGACTAGAACCCGGTGTGCTGGTGCCGCTAGGTGGAGGATTAGCCTGTTGAGCCACGGCGCCGGCCGGTATCTTAATATTATAAAATTTAAAAAAAGTTTCATTTTGTCAAGTTTAGTCATTTAAGAATTATGTCTGAGCTTTATCTGCTTTGTAACTGTGTACCTGTGCACACATACACAAAATTAATTGAGCACATGCCATGTACCAGACATTGGGTAAGGACTTTATAAATGCTGTTTCATTTAGTCCACATAAAAACTCTGTGAAGGTATAATCAGTATTTTATACTTGAGGCACTGTTAGACACTGGGGTTACAGAAGGCCGTGGGACATACCTTCATGCTCAGGTTACTTGCTCATAGTCTAGTTGAAGAGAACAAGAAGAGACCAGTACCCTTTGTCCTATCTATTCTGATGGAGATAAGCATGGACTTATGGAGACTCTTAACTTAGCCAGATGATGAGGGTTTCAGGAGAAGATTGTGGAGAAAGTGAAACGAGAGATTTTCTATCCACTGGTTCACTCCCCAAATGACTGCCATGGCTGGAGCTGGGTCAGACTGAAGCCAAGAGACAGGCGCTTCTTCTGGGTCTCCCACGTGGGTGCTGGGGCCCAAGCACTTGGGCTGTCCTCTACTGCTTTCCCAGGCACACTAGCAGGGAGCTGGATCAGAAGTGGAGCAGCTGGGACTCGAACCGGAGCCCATATGGGATGGCGGTGCTTCATGTGGCTTCACTGTGGCTGTGCCACAGTGCCAGCTCTAGAACCTGTATTTTCTCTTGAAGGGGAAATGAAAGCTGACAAAGTGAACAAGATGAGGAAAAGTGTGTAGGCCATGGGAGCAGGCATATTTTAGTGTCAGCTTAGTAATGAGGAACTAAGCAACACTTCATGATCATAAATAGCTTATTATAATTTATAAAGAATGGGATTTTATTTTTAAATTTCCATGAGCTAACTTGTTAAGAACTGTTGGTTTCTTTCTTTCTTTTTTTTCTTTAAGATTTATTTATTTATTTGAAAGGCAGAGTTACAGAGAAGCAGAGGCAGAGAGAAAGAGAGAGACCTTCCATTTGCTGGTTCACTCCCCAAGTGGCCAGAACAGCCAGGGCTGGGCAGAGCCAAAGCCAGGATCCTGGAGCTTCTTGGTCTCCCATGCAGGTGCAGGGTCCCAGTGGCTTGGGCCATCTTTTACTGCTTTCCCAGGCCATAGCAGAGAGTTGGATCAGAAGTGGAGCAGCCGGGACTGGATCCGGCACCCATATGGGATTCAGGTACTGCAGGCGACAGCTCTACCTATTGCACCACAGCGCTGGCCCCAAGAACTGTCAGTTTCCTAAAATTAATCTATTGTACATTTAATGTAATATGGAATTGCATCATCAACAGGAATGTGATGTCATATTCTTCAAGTCTTTGGCTTTCTTTTTTTTTTTTTTAAGATTTATATATTGATTTGAAAGGCAGAGTTACAGAGAGAGGAGAGACAGGAGAGATCTTTCATCCACTGGTTCATTCTCCAAATGGCCACCACAGCCTACGCTGAGCCAGGAACCAGGAGCTTCATCTGGGTCTCCTGTGTGGGTGCAGGGATCCAAGGACGTGGGTCGTCCTCCACTGCTTTCCCAGGCACATTAGATTCCCATACAGGATGCTGATGTAGCAGTGGGCAGCTCAGTCTACCCACCACAAAGCTGGCCCCACGTTTTTGGCTTTCTTCATCAACCCAAAATGTCAGTGTTCATAATTGAAAATAGAAGAAAAATGAAGCATAGAGCTTAGTGATTTTTAATATAGTGGACTATGTATGCTTTGTTAACATGAAGAGTTAAATGATTTTTGGTAGCTCAGATATTTTATTTTTCCATTGTTCTCTGCTATACACTAAATATTTCATTTCCTATCATCCAAAGGTATTATTAAATATGGATCTAGTGGAAAGTAAATTTCAAATGTTTTCCAAGTGTTGTTTGTATAGTCACGAGACCTGGTCATTGCATTTATTTTGTATCTTGTACTATGTGTCCATTGTTCAGAGGGTTGATTTTCTTTTTGTTTAATGTTTTTGCAACCCAGGACAGCAGTTAGCAGCAATCACTCCTGGGATTCCTTACCCACTAATCTCACTGCTCTTATCACATTTAGTAGCCCCATTTAGTGGGTAGTTGGCTGTTTTTTTTTTTTTTTTTAATTAAAGATTTGTTTATTTATTTGAGATGCAGAGTTACAGAGAGAGTGAGGGAGAGACAGAGAGAGAGGTCTTTGATTCACTGGTTCGCTCCCCAAATGGCCACAGCAGCCAGAGCTGGGCTGATCTGAAACTGGGAGCCAGGAGCTTCTTCCATGTCTCCTGTGTGGGTACAGGGCCCAATCACTTGGGCCACCCGCCAGTGCTTTCCCAGGCCATTAGCAGAGAGCTGGACCAGAAGTGGAGTAGCCGGGACTTGAATGGCACCCATATGGGATTCTGGCGCTGCAGGCAGAGGCTTTACCTACTATGCCGCAGCACCAGCCCCTAGGCTGCTCTTATTCAACTTTTATTTAAGAAGTAAAGTGTGCTCCATATGTTTGTCTCTCTTCCTGTGTATAGATTGCTACATGAGGCTAGCGCCATGGCTAACTAGGCTAATCCTCCATCTGCGGCACTGGCACCTCGGGTTCTAGTCCTGGTTGGGGCGCTGGATTCTGTCCCGGTTACTCCTCTTCCAGTCCAGCTCTCTGCTGTGGCCCGGGAAGGCAGTGGAGGATGGCCCAAGTGCTTGGGCCCTGCACCCGCATGGGAAACCAGGAGGAAGCACCTGGCTCCTGGCTTCGGATCGGCGCAGCACGCCGGCCGTAGTGGCCATTTGTGGGGTGAACCAACGGAAGGAAGACCTTTCTCTCTGTCTCTCTCTCTCACTAACTCTGCCTGTCCCCCCCCAAGAAAAAAGATTGCTACATGAAATTTGATTATTTGTATTTTTATAAATTATGTTTGTAGAGTTTATTAATATTCATAGACCTGTTCGTGGAGTTGTGCTTTAGTTCAGTAAAATAATTGAGTAAAAGAAACTGAGAGCCAGTTAATAGAGGTGTGAGTGGGGGCTATTTTAGACTTTTGGAAATGGGTATGTGTAGCTCTCTGCTATGGCTCGGGAGTGCAGTGGAGGATGGCCCAAGTGCTTGGGCCCTGCACCTGCATGGGAGACCAGGAAAAGCACCTGGCTCCCAGCTTCGGATCAGCACGGTGCGCCAGCCGCAACTTGCCAGCCGCAGCGGCCATTGGAGGTGAACCAACAGTAAAGGAAGACCTTTCTCTCTGTCTCTTTCTCTCTCACTGTCCACTCTGTCTGTCAAAAAAAAAAAAAAAAAAAAGAATGTATTAACAAAACAGAAAGGGCCTCATTTAAAAAAAAAAGTTTTATTTATTTATTTGAAAGGCAGAGTGACAGGGAGAAAAAAGAGAGATCTTCCATTTTCTGGTTCACTCCCCAGGTAGCCAAGCCCAGCTAGCCTGGGCTGACACCAGGAGCCAGGAACTCCGTCTGGGTCTCCCACTTGGGTGGTAGGCACTGAAGTACTTGGACCATCATTTGGTGCCTCCCAGGATGCTCATGAGCAGGAAGCTGGATTGGAACTGGAGATGAGACCCCATCCCAGGCACTTTGATATGGGATGTGGTCATCTCAACCAGCGGCTTAACCTGTTACGTCCCAATGCCTGTCCCAGGACTTCATATTTTATTTTTTCACTTTTTAAAAGATTTATTTATTTGAAAGGCAAAGTGACAGAAAAGTTTATGTCCATAGTTCACTCCCACATTTCTAGGCATATTAGCAGGAAGCTGGATCAGAAGCACAGTAGCTGGGGCTGAAATGGGCAGTCCAAAATGGAATGCCAGTGTCCCAAGTGGCGGCTTAACCCACTGTGCTATAATGCTTGTCCCAAAATCTCTTTTTTTTTTTTTTGACAGAGTGGATAGAGAGAGAGACAGAGAGAAAGGTCTTCCTTTTTGCCGTTGGTTCACCCTCCAATGGCCACTGCGGCCGGCGCATCTCACTGATCCGAAGCCAGGGGCCAGGTGCTTCTCCTGGTCTCCCATGGGGTGCAGGGCCCAAGCACTTGGGCCATCCTCCACTGCACTCCCGGGCCATAGCAGAGAGCTGGCCTGGAAGAGGGGCAACCGGGACAGAATCCGGCACCCCGACCGGGACTAGAACCCGGTGTGCCGGCGCCGCAAGGCAGAGGATTAGCCTGTTAAGCCAGGGCACCGGCCTTAAAATCTCATATTTTAAGCATTAGGTAAACTTCCCTTTTGTATTTTTGGAAAGAAGTTTATTCATTTCATGGGGGAGAATATGCTTTTTTTTTTTTTAAAGATTTATTTAATTATTTGAGAGGCAGAGTTACAGAAAGAGAGGGAGAGAGACAGAGAGAAAGACCTTCCATCCTCTGGTTCACTGCCCAAATGACTGCAATGGCTGGAGCTACACCAATCTGAAGCTAGGAGCTAGGAGCTTCTGGGTCTCCAACACAGGTGCAGGGTCCCAAGGACTTAGGCCATCTTCCACTTCTTTTCCCAGGCCATTACAGAGAGCTGAATTGGAAGTAGAGCAACTGGGACTAGCCCAAATGGGATGCCAGCACTGCAGGCAGTGGCTTTACCCGCTACACTGCAGTGCCAGCACCTGGAAAATGTGCTTTTAAAAACTTACTCTGGGAGCAGGCAGTATGGCCCTGAGATTACACTGCAGCTTCCAATGGCCACATCTCATATCAGAGTATTGATTTGAGTCCTGGCCACTCAACTTCCAATATAGCTTCCTGCTAATGAACCCAGGAAGGCAGCAGATGATCGATGGCCCAAGTGCTTGGGTTCCTGCCACCCATGTGGAAAACCTGGATGGAGTTGATGGTTCTTAGCCTTGGCCTGGCCCAGAATATGCTGCTGCTGCATTTGGGTAGTGAACTAGTGGATGGCCATCTTCCACTGCTTTCCCACACACATTAGCAGGGAGCTAGATTGGAAGTGGCATAGCGATGACTTGAGCTGGCACCCATATGGGGCGCCAGCAACATAGGCGGCAGCTTTACTCGCTACACCACAGTGCAGGCCCTGTTAACAGTTTTGAAAAAGATTGAGTTTCTGGTTTAGTTTTTTCTTACTCATATTTTCACCACTGATTTTTTTCATGCTTGCGTAAATCTACACTAATGGAAAATACATTTCTGTATTTAGAGTACTATTTTTATCATTTTCTTTCTGTAAATTATTTTATTTGCAATTTTTTATTAGCTACTCGGAGCAGAAGCCGTACTAATATGCTAATGGACCTACATATGGACCATGAAGGATCATCTCAGGAAACTATCCCGGAGGTACAACCGGAAGAGGTGTTGGTCATTTCCTTAGGGACAGGTCCTCAGCTTACTCCAGGAATGATGTCAGAAAACGAGGTATGAGTCTACTGCTACATGTAACTTATAGCCATAATTATTAAGAAATCTATATTTCTTTAAATAAGTGATCTTTTGCTTCTGCATTGCTATGTTTGCTTCTATATTTGTGTCTTAGTTAGATCAAGGCAGGTTTGATATCTTGTGAGGGTCTATTTCCTGGCTCCTAGATGATACTTTCTTGTTGTGTCCTCACATGGTACAAGGGGCAAGCAAGCTTGCTTGCACCTATTTTATAAGACCACGAATCCCCCATGGGCCGGCGCCGCGGCTCACTAGGCTAATCCTCCGCCTTGTGGCGCCGGCACACGGGGTTCTAGTCCCGGTCGGGGCACCGGTCCTGTCCCGGATGCCCCTCTTCCAGGCCAGCTCTCTGCTGTGGCCAGGGAGTGCAGTGGAGGATGGCCCAAGTACTTGGGCCCTGCACCCCATGGGAAACCAGGAGAAGCACCTGGCTCCTGCCATCGGATCAGCGCGGTGCGCTGGCCGCATCACGCCAACTGCGGCGGCCATTGGAGGGTGAACCAACGGCAAAGGAAGACCTTTCTGTCTGTCTTTCTCTCTCTCACTGTCCACTCTGCCTGTCAAAAAAAAAAAAAAAAAAAAAAAAACCACGAATCCCATCCATGAGGGCCCTAACCAATGACCTAATCCTCTATCCAGAGACCCCACCTCCAAATACTATATCATCTTGGTGATTAGGATTTTCAACACTTGAATTTTGGGGGAACACAGTCATACCATAGAAAGGCATTTAATGCATAATCTTCATTATATGCAATGAACCCACCATGATGTACCATTAGATGCCAATCTCCTTGTGAACTGTTGTAGAAGCACTTCACATTAATACATCTGTGGCACAGAAGGTGGTGAACAGGTCCACAACAAAGTAATTTTTCCTTGTACAAAAAACTGTGGTAATTTGTAGGAATTTTCCTGTAATTTGTAGGAAATATTTTGTTTGTTTTCTGTCCAATGATATACTAGCGGCATTTCTGCTCAGAATTATTATTTTTTTAAAATTTTGACCGGCTCTATGGCTCACTTGGCTAATCCTCCACCTGCGGCGCCGGTACTCCGGGTTCTAGTCCCGGTCGGGGAACTGGATTCTGTCCTGGTTGCCCCTCTTCTAGTCCAGCTCTCTGCTGTGGTTAATCCTCTGCCTGTGGCGCTGGCATCCCTTGTGGGCATCGGGTTCTAATCCTGGTTGTTCCTCTTCTAGTCCAGCTCTCTGCTGTGGCCTGGGAAGGCAGTGGAGGATGCCCAAATGCTTGGGCCCTGCACCCGCATGGGAGACCAGGAAGAACCACCTGGCTCCTGGCTTTGGATTGGCGCAGTGCTGGCCGTAACAGCCATTTGGGGGGTGAACCAACAGAAGGAAGACCTTTCTCTCTGTCTCTCTCTCTCTCACTGTCTAACTCTGCCTATCAAAAAAAAATTATTTATTTATTTGAAAGGGAGAGTTACAGAGAGGCAGCTGCAGAGAGAGAGAGAGAGAGGTCTTCCATTTAGTGGTCTGCTCCCCAGATAGCAGTAACTGCCATATATTTTATTACTCTGAATATGTTGCTTGTGTCCTGGAAGAAAACCTTTTTTTTTTTAAGATTTATTTTTTATTTGACAGGCAGAGTTACAGAGAGGCAGAGGCAGAGAGAGAGAGAGAGAGAGAGAGAGAGAGAAGGAGAGAAGCCTTCCATGCACTGATTTACTCCCCACATAGCTGCAATGGCTGAGCTGAGCTGATCTAAAGCCAGGAGCTTCTTCTGGGTCTCCCATGCTGGTGAAGGGTCCCAAGCAGTTGGGCCATCTTCTACTGCTTTCCCAGCCCACAGCAGAGAGCTGGATCAGAAGTGGAGCAGCCGGGACTCGAACCGGTGCCTGTATGAAATGCCAGCACTGCAGATAATGACTTTATCTGCTGTGCCACAGTGCCGGCTCCCAGAATTCTTGAGTTTTTTTTTCCTCCCCTATTATTTGGCTGGTCAGGAAAAAATGTAAAAGACAGCTGCAAAGAAAACCCAAGGAAGTAAAGTCTTTTGAGGAAACGAGGCTCGAAATTTGGATTTCAGTTCTAAGTATTAAAAAAGATTTACTTTATTTGATAGGGAGAGGGAGATAGATCTTCCATCTGAGGTTCCCTTCCTGTATAGCTGCAATGACCAAGGCTGGGCCAGGCCAAAGCCAGGAGCCAGGAGCTACATCTGGGTCTTTCATGTGGGTGGCTGGGAGCCAAACACAGGCCATTTTCCATCTGCTGCTGCTTTTCCAAGCCCATTAGCAGGGAGCAGGATTGTACCGGCAGCAAGCACATGAACCAGTGCCCATATGAGATGCTGGTGTCACAGATGGCAGCTTTACCTGCTATACCACAGTGCCAGCCCATTTTAAGATACACATTTGTTTTTCTTTTTTTTCTTTCTTTCTTTCTTTTTCTTTTTTTCTTTTTTTTTTTTTTGACAGGCAGAGTGGACAGTGAGAGAGAGAGAGAGAGAGAGGTCTTCCTTTTGCCGTTGGTTCACCCTCCAGTGGCCGCTGCGGCCGGCGCACTGCGCTGATCTGAAGGCAGGAGCCAGGTGCTTCTTCTGGTCTCCCATGGGGTGCAGGGCCCAAACATCCTCCACTGCACTCCCAGGCCACAGCAGAGAGCTGGCCTGGTAGAGGGGCAACCAGGACAGAATCCAGCGCCCCGACCGGGACTAGAACCCGGTGTGCCAGCGCCGCAAGGCAGAGGATTAGCCTATTGAGCCACGGCGCCGGCCTTCTTTATTTTTTAAAGATTTATTTATTTGAAAGAGTTACACAGAGATAGGAGAGGGAGAGGGAGGGAGAGAGGTCTTCCATCTGATGGTTCACTCCCCAATTGGCTGCAGTGGCCGGAGCTGCGCTGATCCGAAGCCAGGAGCCCGGAGCTTCTTCTGGGTCTCCCACGTGGGTACAGGGGCCCAAGGACTTGGGCCATCTTCCACTGCTTTCCCAGGCCATAGCAGAGAGCTGGATCGGAAGTAGAGCAGCCGGGTCTGAAACCGGCGCCCATATGGGATGCCAGTGCTTCAGGCCAGGGTATTAATCCACTGTGCCAACCCCTGTTTTTCTTTATTTTTAAAGAAGACAGCCGGCGCCGTGGCTCAACAGGCTAATCCTCCACTTAGCGGCGCCGGCACACCGGGTTCTAGTCCCGGTCGAGGCGCCGGATTCTGTCCCGGTTGCCCCTCTTCCAGGCCAGCTCTCTGCTATGGCCCAGGAGTGCAGTGGAGGATGGCCCAAGTGCTTGGGCCCTGCACCCGCATGGGAGACTAGGAGAAGCACCTGGCTCCTGCCTTTGGATCAGCGCAGCGCGGCGGCCATTGGAGGGTGAACCAACGGCAAAGGAAGACCTTTCTTTCTCTCCCTCTCTCTCACTGTCCACTCTGTCAAAACAAACAAACCAAAACCAAACAAACAAACAAAAAAAAAATGAAGACAAAGTTAGAGAGAGGGAGAGATAGGGAGATCTTCCATCTGCTGTTTCATTCCCCAAATGGCCGCAACAGCCAGTGCTGGGCCAGGCAGAAACAAGGAATCAGGAGCTTCATCTGGGTCTCCCATGGGAGTGGTGGGGCCTAACCACTTGGGCCTTGTTCTGCTTTCCCAAGCACATCAGCATGGAGCAGGATCAGAAGTGGAGAAGCTGGGACTTGTGTCCATATGGGATGTCAACATTGCAAGTGGCCACTTTACCCATTATGCCATAGTGCTGGCCCCCAAGATATTTGTAAACACGGTAGCTTGGGATGGAGGCAAAAGAGAAGAAGACATCTTGACTGTAAAGGTCAGAATCACTTGTAGATTGTGATCTCCTGAAAAAGAAACATCATCTTATATTCAACAGTGACTGTTTGTTGTCAGAGCAGTACTAAACTGCTGGTGTGGCAGATCAAGATGTGTTTGGGATTGGCATGACTGATGGGAAAGAGGACTGTCCAACTCTGGAACTCCATTTCTCAACAAAAGAAATGAGTAAACTGCCAAAACTGTCAGAATCGTGTTTTTTTCCAACTCTGAAATTAATTAGAAACTTGTAATAATAACCAGTGGAATGTTTGATGAAAAAAATAGCTGAGTTTTGTTGAGGACTCTGTGACATTTTACCATTCCCCAACCTCCAGCTCCCTGGCTGCCTTGAAGACAGCCCCTTGTATTCCTGTACTGAGAGAGCTTTGTGGATCTTTTGATCTGTTTGATTGCGTCCCTGAAAGCTCAGCTTAAGGACTTGCCTTTGCTTTGGCTGATCTTCCCCAGGGCTGAGGCAGCTGCACAAGTGGCACTTGTCAAAACTATTGAAGATATATTAGTTGATGCTGTCTAGAGCAAAGGATAACATTCAGGGAAAGCAGCAGACAGATCAGGAAGTCTAGAAAGGAACAGGCTGGGAAAGGAGATACTAAGGGTACAAAGCCTTTGAAAAGCTCCTGTGGGCTGGCGCCGCAGCTCAATAGGCTAATCCGCTGCCTGTGCCGCCGGCACACCGGGTTCTAGTCCCAGTTGGGGCACCGGATTCTGTCCCGGTTGCTCCTCTTCCAGTTCAGTTCTCTGCTGTGGCCCGGGAGTGCAGTGGAGGATGGTCCAAGTGCTTGGGCCCTGCACCCCATGGGAGACCAGGAGAAGCACCTGGCTCCTGCCTTCGGATCAGCACAGTGCGCCGGCCGCAGCGGCCATTGGAGGGTGAACCAATGGCAAAAGGAAGACCTTTCTCTTTGACAGGCAGAGTGGACAGTGAGAGAGATAGACAAAAAAAAAAGGCAAAGAACACATACTTTACAAAATCCAGAAAAGTCATAAAACTGATGCAACAAGAAGCAATAACTAACTCTTGGGCTAAGGGGGAGAACCTGGCTTCCAAATTACCATATTATCATTTACCATGTCCAGTTTTAATAAAATTTATGAAGCATATAAAGAAATAAGAACACTGGGACTGGCATTGTGGTGTAGCAGATTAAGCCGCTACCCACATTGCCAGCATCCCATATGGGAACTGGTTTGTTTCCCAGCTGCTCCACTTCCAATCCAGCTCCCTGCTAATGTGCCTGGGAAAGTAGCAGTAGATGGCCCTAGTACTTCAGCCTCTGCCACCCATGTGGGAGACCCAAAAGAAGCTCCTGATTCCTGGCTTCAGTCTGGCCCAGCCCTGATGTTGCAGCCATTTGGGAAATGAACCAGCGTCTGTCTCCTCCCTCTCTAACTTTGCCTTTCAAATAAGTTAATCAATTAAAAAGAAATAAAATGTTTTTCAACCATAGGAAAAAAAACTGTCCAGAAAGCATAGACATTGGAGTTAACTAAAGACAACTAAAGACTTTATTTGTTTTAAAAGATTTATTTATTTATTTGAAAGGCAGAATTAGAGAGAGGGAGAGAGGAAGAGAGAGAGAGAGCACAATCTTCCATCTTCTGATTCATTTTCCAAATGGCTGCAATGGCTGGGTTGGGCTAGACCAAAGCTAGGAGCCTGGAACCCAAGTATTTGAGCCATCTTCTACTAGTTTCTCAAGTGCATTAGCAGGGAACTGGATTGGAAGTTGAAAAGCTGGCACTTGAACCAGTGCTCATATGGAATCCTGGCAACACAGACATCAGCTTAACCCCCTGTGCCACAATGCCAGCCCCTGGACTTTAAATTTTTTTTTTTTTTAATTTTGTTTATTTGAAAGTGAGAGATAGAGCGATCTCTTCCATTTGCTGATTCACTCCCCAAATGACTGCAACTGTTAGAGCTGGGCCAGACCAAAGCCAGAAGTCAGGAGCTTCTTTGGAGTCTCCCACGTGGATGGCAGATTCCAAAGTACTTGGGCCATCCTCCATTGCTTTCCCAGATGCAGGGAGCTAGATCGGAAATGGAGCATCTGGGACTCTAATCGGCACCCATTTGGGATGCCAGTCCTGCAGGTGGCAAGTTAACCCACTGTGCCACAGTTCTGGCCTCAACTAAGCTATTTATTATTTTTAAAATTTTTTAATGTATTTGAAGGGCAGAATGACAGAGAAAGGACAAGACAGAGAAAAAGAGATCTTCCATCCATTCATTCACTTCCCAAATGACCACAATGGCTGGGGCTGGGACTTGGGCATGTGGAAGCCAGTTGCCTGGAGCTTCTTCCGGGTCTCCCACATGGGTGCAGAGGCCCAAGCTCTTGGGCCATTTTCCATTGCCTTCCCAGGTGTGTTACAAGAAGCTGGATGTTAGTATTCTCTTCATTTGATGCCTGTTCCATGCATTGCAGGACTTTTTTTTTTTTAATGCTGTGCCCCTGGGACCAGTAGAACTTTTCTAGATAAATGCTTTTATTTTTGTTTTTAAGATTTATTTATTTTGAAAAAGAGAAAGAGATCTTCCATCCACTTGTTCACTCCCCAGATGGCTGCAGCAGCCAGGGCTGGGCCAGGCTAAAGCCATAAACCAG